>NW_021605506.1:4180891-4236835 GCF_004785775.1 Grammomys surdaster
ATATATATATATATATATATATATATATATATATATATTTTAAATCCATTTGGTCCATACCTTCCATGATCTGTCCATTGCTGAGAACGGGTTGTCAAAATCCCCCACTATTATTGTGTGAGATGCAATGTGTGTTTTGAGCTTTAGTAAAGTTTCTTTTATGTATATGGGTGCCCTTGCATTTACAGCATAGATGGTCAGAATTGAGAGTTCATCTTCGTGGAATTTTCCTCTGATGAGTATGATGTGTTCTTCCTTATCTTTTTTTGATTACTTTTGGTTGAAAGTCGATTTTATTTCATATTAGAATGGCTACTCTAGCTTGTTTCTTGGGACCATTGGCTTGGAAAATTGTTTTCCATCGTTTTACTCTGAGGTAATGTCTGTCTTTGTAACGAAGGTGCATTTCCTGTATGCAACAAAATTCTGGGTCCTGTTTATGTATCCAGTCTGATAGTCTACGTCTTTTTATTGGTGAATTGAGTCCGTTAATATTAAGAGATATTAAGGAAAACTGATTGTTGCTTCCTGTCATTTTTGTTTTTAGAGGTGGAATTTTGTTTGTTTAGCTATCTTCTTTTGGGGTTGTTGGAAGATTACTTCCTTGCTTTTTCTAGGTTGTAATTTCCCTCCTTGTGTTGGAGTTTTCCATCAATTAGGCTTTGGAGTGCTGAATTTGTGGGAAGATATTATATAAATTTGGTTTTGTCATGGAATATCTTGGTTTCTCCATCTATGGTAATTGAGAGTTTAGCTGGGTATAGTAGTCTGGGCTGGCATTTGTGTTCTCTTAGGGTCTGTATGATATCTGTCTAGGATCTTCAGTCTTTCATAGTCTCTGGTGAGAAGTCTGGGGTAATTCTTATAGGTTTGCCTTTATATGTTACTTGACCTATTTCCCTTACTGCTTTTAGTATTTTGTCTTTGTTTTGTGCATTTGACGTCTTGATTATTGTATGATGGGAGAATTTTCTTTTCTGTTCTAGTCTATTTGGGGCTCTGTAGGCTTCTTGTATGTTCATGGAAATCTCTTTCTTTAGGTTAACAAAGTTTTCCTCTATAATTTTGTTGAAGATGTTTACTGGCCATTTGACTTGGGAATCTTTCCGCTCATCTATACCTATTATCCTTAGGTTTGGTCTTCTCATTGTGTCCTGGATTTCCTGGATGTTTTGGGTTAGGAGCTTTGTGCATTTTGCATTTTCTTTGACAGTTGTGTCAATGTTTTCCATGGTATCTTCTGCACATGAGATTCTGTCTTCTATCTCTTGTATTCTGTTGGTGATGCTTGCGTCTGTAACTCCTGATTTCTTTCTTAGGTTTTCTATCTCCAGTGTAGTCTCCCCTTGAGATTTCTTTATTGTTTCTACTTTAGAAACTGGCTGATTCTACTTTATTTGTTTCTACATTTTTAGAACCTAGATGGTTTTGTTTAATTTCTTCACCTATTGTTTATATTTCTTGTAGCTCTTTAAGGGATTTTTGTGTTTCCTCTTTAAGGGCTTCTATGTGTTTACCTGTGTCCTCCTGTACCTCTTTAAGGGAGTTATTTATGTCTTCCTTAGAGTCCTCTATCATCATCATGAGAAGTGATTTTAATTCTGAATCCTGGTTTTCTGGTATGATGGGGTGTCCAGGGTTTCCTATGGTGGGAAAACTGGGTTCTGATGATGCCAAGTAACTTTGGTTTCTGTTGCTTATGTTTTTGTGCTTGCCTTTTGCCATCTGGTTAACTCTAGTGCTACCTGCATTCATTATCTCTGACTGGAGCCTTTCTCTCCAGTTATCTTGCTTTTGTCATAACTCCTAAGAGTCCAGATGTTTCTGTGATCCTGAGTTCCTTGGTGGAAGAACTGCTGAGACTCAGGCTTTCTCTGGGATCCTGCGATCCTGCTGCTGTGAGTGCAGTGGTTCCTTCTCTACTCTGAGTGCACTGGTTCCTCTAGGATGGCTCAGGATATGGTGTCTTCACAGGAGCAGATCAGCTAGGTATCTGCCCCAGCCAAAAGGTCCAAGCAAGGAGTGGAAGGGGAGTGACATTCTAGAGGGGCAGGGTTTGGGTGGCTGATGGGTCCTGAGTGCCTCAGGCTCCCAGTTGTTGCTCTGGGGAGGAGGGTAGTGGGAGAGGGTTCTTACCTGCTGCTCTGAGTGCATTGGTTCCTCTAGGATGGCTCAGGATATGATGTCTTCACAGGACCAGACCAGCTAGGTGTCTGTCCCAGCCAATAGGACTAAGAAAGGGGCAGAAGGGGAGTCATGTTTTTGGTTTTTATTGAGACAGGATCTCATAAAATATTCCCAGATTTGCCTTGAACTTAGTGGCTGATTATGACCTTGAGTTGGTGATTCTTTATCCACTTCAGAAGTATTGCTACTATAGGAATGAACATATGTGCTGGAGATCAAACCCAAGACTGCATCCATGATAGACACCCATTTTACCAACTAAGCAAAATTCTCACCTTGGCTTAGTAAGACTTAAAGTAGCATCAGATCACCCAATTTTTGTGTCTATTTGTATATCTATTGTAATTAGGCTCTATGCTGTGGCAAGAAAAAGAAGTACTAAAATTGGGTGAAATATCCCAGTTTTGTTCATAAGTAGAATGTTCCACAGTGGTAAGATTTTTGGAAATGAGGTTTTTATTAGCACTATTAGCAAGGGAAAATACTTATGTGTGAACCTTACATGCAGTTTGTGATTGGATATGTTTTTATAATATGCACCTCACTGGAAGATTCAGCTCTGGATTAAATTTCTGATCACTAAGGGAAACATTTATGTAGGATGTTAGTAAACATTACTATGGTCACTAGAAATCTATACTATGAACAATATTAAATTTCTTTTATTTTTATAATTTTTGACTTTTAATTGTTTATATTATTTATTTACATTTTAAATGTTATCTCCCTTTGAAGTTTCTCCTCCACAACCCTCCTATCTCATCTACCCTCCCCCTGGTTCTATGATGGTGCCCCCCTACCTACTCAATTATTTGTTAACTTCAAATAGTTGCCAAGTCTCTCTCTCTCTCTCTCTCTCTCTCTCTCTCTCTCTCTCTCTCTTCTTCTCTCCCACTCTCTCAGAAGACCCTAGCTTATATTTTGAGGTGTATCACAGTTTTTTAAGTGTTAGAAATTGTGACATCATTTATCAAAATTAATAAAAATATTACTGTAAAACATCAAGTAGGAATGTACCAAGTTTTCACCTTGATATCATGTTAATGTGAAAATTTTTTCCTTCTTTTTTTAAAAAAAATGAAAATAGTATCTTGTCTCAGACAATACATCCCCACCACAATATTCCCTCCCTCCACTCCTCCTCTTCCTGCCAGTCTCCAGATTCACTGCACTCCATTTCGTTTTCAGAAAAGAGCAGACTTCCAAGACAACATAGCCAAGAGGGTACAAAATACAATAAGACAAAGCAAAAGCCCTCCTATTGAGATTGAAAAATGCTAGCCAATAAAAGGAAAAGAGTATCAAGAGCAGTAAAATATGTGAGTGGTACACCTGGTTTTACTGTTGGCAGTCTCATAAAAGCACCAAGCCAACTACCGTACATTGCTTATTTGTGTTCTTGAATGTGTGTATGTTCACGTGTGAATCTACATTTACACATGTGTACACATACTCATAGAGATCAGAAGTCAATCTCACCTGTTATGTCTCAGGTGATATCTATCTTCTTTGCTTGAGATAGAAACACATATTGCCTTGCAACTTTCCCAGTCAATTAGGCCAGCTGGAGGTCAAACCCGGGATTCAACCTGTAATGCCTCTCTCCACAGGTGGAATCATAAGACTTTGCTATTACACATAGATTTGGAGGTGTTGAACTCAGGGCATAGTTGTAAGGCATGTTCTTTACCAAAGGAGACTTTTCCCAGCCCTGAATACTTTATTATAGTGTTAAAGTGGTATGATAAAGGGCAAGAAAGTATATGTAAAAGTTCTGTAATTCTTGATACAGTGTTCATTTGTGTATTTGAAACATAGGCTAATGTATACTTCACAGTAAAAGCTCAGATGCCAACCAGCTCCCTTTTGACCTGTGCTTCTTGATGATGAGTTTATAGAGTCCATTTTCAAACCTCCCCCAAACACCACAGAAGTCTGGGACTGAATATTAAGTTTCCTGTTGTTTTACATTCTCACTGCACAGTGTGATTTCATAAGAGTCGTTACATATGAATTTTTAAATTTTTATAAAGATAGCTCTAGCCATGAAAGAAAATAAACTTATGAATTGAAAATTTTCTCAAAATTGGTCTCACAAATGGAGATGAAAATTTTTTTACTCAAATGGAAACTTATTATCTAATTTTCCTGTCTAGCAGGCAGACTTTTCCAAATTGCTCACTTAACATTTAGTCCAAAGTCTAATTCTGAGATAGACTGTGAAGCCCTCTTCCTGATTTTATTTTCATGCTACATATAAGATTATTACATTAACAATCTACTATTGTTCAAGACATGAATTATTGTGTACATTTTGACTGAGTTCAGGCTCAGTGAAAAGCATTTATTTTTCATCTTCTTTTCACATTCACCACATGAAAAGCAACTTCATTATTTCTCTGTCACACAAGAAAATCTGGAGTTCAGAGAAGGGTGTGATTTACCAAACTGCTATTACAAAACTTGTTCAAATCTTATTCAGGGGGATCCTCAGACCCTCTCTTCTTACACTTGTACTCTTGGGTCATTCTGATCATCTGTGAAAATAGGCCTGCTGTTCATAACTTTCACCAGGGAAAGGTGTCTATGAGTTATCTTCTTCCTTGCTGTGCCAAAATCCTGACAGAAAACTTCTTATTTTGGCTGAGAGTTTGAAGACTTACATCTCTTAATGACAGAGAAGGCATACTGACAGGAAGGGGATGCCACACAACTATATTGCATCAGCAGTCAGGGAGCAGACAGTAAACAGGCAGTGGGGTTAGATCATTTCTCAAGCCCCTGCCCCAGTGGTTTACATACTTCCTCCAGTGAAGATCCATCTTCCAAAGATTCCAATTTTCTCCAACAGTGCTATCAGCTAGAGGCATTCAAATAGGATTATTCAAGGAACTTTCAAATTCAAATCACACTTACAATAGATAAGCACTGTAGGTCACAGCCAAATGTAACCTAGTAGATTCTGAAGCAAGAAGTGGTATAAAAAGAGGACCACATCTCGATTTCTTTATTCTATTTCCCTGGAAAGGCAATTCTAAGATATACTGGGCTGTTCTAAGTGCACCATTGAGGCTAGCAGAAGCTGAATCCCAGCAGATTTTGTTTTGTTTTGTTTGTTTGTTTGTTTGTTTGTTTGGCCAGGTAAAAGAAGAGCTTTTTCAGGTGGTTTCATAGCTGTTTCTTATTTTAAAAAGTCTCAGGTAAAACATAATATTCATGATTGTATCACTTATCTGATAAAAACTGAATAAATCTTTGTTTCTTATCCCAACTGTTATAAGGTAACAAAACAATTCTGTTGCTTTTCTTTTTTATGTCTGGTGATTTGCATGCATTGCATATGAATGTTTTGTATGTGTGTGCATGTGGGTGTTCATGTATAGATTTTTGCACATGCAAGTAGATGCCCAAATTCCATGTCAGGAACCCCACTCTGTCCCTCACTACCTTATTCACTGAGACAGTGTCTCTTAATCTAAATCAGGGCTTGCAAATGTGGTTAGTCATGCTCTGAGGTTTCCTATCTCTGCCTTCCATGGCTGGAATTACAGGTGGGATGTCGTGCTCACTCAGTAATTGCAGAAGTTCTGGGGATCCAAGCTTTAGTTTTTATACTTTTTGAGCTGGTGTTTTGATAGCTGAGCTATTTTCCCAAACTAGAATAAGAACAACATGATGGCCTCCTTTATTTTGAGGCTATGGAAAGGGATTTGTCTGCAAGAAATAATTAATTAAAAGTGTTCATTTCTCAGTCCACAAGATAACAGACAAAGAAAATGCAAATTTGTCCCTGAGGAATAAAACCACTATTTATTGATGGTTTTGATATGATACATTCTCATTAATCATTATGCACACTCTTGATATTTATCTTTGTAGTGTTTGAGCCTTAGGGATTAAGTGTCTGCTATGATTTAAATTTGCCATCATTGACTTATTTCTCCCCAAATATATATAGCTGTTAATTGGTTAGCATTCCCAACAAAACATATATATTTAAAGCAGTCATTAAGCTCCTCAGGAAGGTTTATTCTGCTGACACACTATGCCCCAATATCCTCCTCATTCCCAACAAACATAATACATCAACTCGGCAGTACTCACTCTTGCCAGGTCACAAGATATCAAGTGAACTTAGATGTGTCTCATCAAGTTGTGTATTTTTCCTTGCTGAGAAAGATGATATGAAACTATTTGAGCTAAATTATATGTCGTCAACATCAGTAGACTACATAGCAAGACTGGAATGGGTACCTTTGTCAATTTGAAAAGATCTAGAACCACATGTGGTGCAAGCCTCCAGACACACCTGTGAGGAATTCTGATTATAGTAGCCATGAGTGTGAGGGCTTATCTTAATTACATCAATTGAGGTTGGACTACCAAAAAGCTGTCAGTATCAATTCCTGGTCTGGAGTTGTGAAGTAAATACAAAGGAGAAAGCTAGCTGAGCACCAGTGTTCATATCTTTCTGATTCTTGCTTGTGGATGCAATGTAACTAAGTCTGTAAAGGATTTCATGCACTAGGTTATATGAAGTGAAATGTACACTACGCATTCAGAAAGCTAGGGTCCTAGATTGCATTAAGGGAAGAAAATTAGTTAAAAAACAAGGTCTGTGTTCAAGAAAGAATCCCTGTCTAACTGTTTGTATGATTTGAGGGGTGACTCCTGAAACACAAAATTTATATCCTGAAGCAAAAATTTCTTGCACACATGGACTGTGCTCAGAGACTCTAAACCAAACTTAATCTCTGTTCTTATGTATCTAGTCACATCTACAGGGAGGTAACTCATCTACTATTATGGTCTAAATGTAGAATGTCCCTGAGTAGTTCACATTCACAAACTTAGTCCCCAATAAGTGTAGTGGGATTCTTTGGAAAAGTTATAGAAACTTCAATAGGTTAAAATTAACTAGAAAGAGTCAGTCATTGGCATTCCTTCCTGGAACTATCCTTGATCTGTTCTATCTAGCTCTCTCTTTAATCATGAGGTAGAGAAGCTCCGTCATTACCACTACCACCAACTTGATGTTCTGCTTTTACCCATGGGGAATCATGGACTGGACCCACTAAAATCATGAGCTAAAATAGAGCTTTCCTACATCTGATAAGTTTAAATTTAGCAGATAGCAGACAATGTGGCTCAGGTTAATGTAAACTTTTAAAGGGTCTTCTGCCCAGTAATGAGGTAAAGGAGGCACATGGCATTGACTGCAATTGAAAAAGCCATTAGAATGTACTTCCAAGTCTACCATTGATGCTGGGGCATTTGCAAGAATGATGCCCATTTTTGTTTGTTTGTTTTTGTTTTTAATTTGAAAAAAATCTCTATATTCAATGTTTAAAAATCTTTCTAATTTTTTCATTTACTTACCATTCAAATGCTGTCCCCCTTTCCAGTCCCCACTCCAAAAATACCCTACCCCTTCCCCCTCCCCTTTGCCTCTAAGAGCATGCTCCTTTACCTACACACCTGCTCCCACCTCACATCTCTAGCACTCACCTTCTCTGGGGTATGAAAATTCCACAAGACCAAGTATATTCCCTCCCATTGAGGCCAGACAAGACAGCTCTCTGCTTCATATGTAGCAGGGTCCACAGACCAGCACATGTATGTTCTTTGGTTGGTGGTTTAGTCCATGAGAGCTACAAGGTGTTTGGTTAGTTGATAGTGTTGTCCTTCCTATGGGCTTGCAATACCCTGCAGGATCCTTTTGTCGTTAATCTTTTATTTCCATAGGACACCCCGAGGTCAGCCCAATAATGGCAGCAACTATCTGCATCTATCTCAGTCAGGTGCTGGTAGAGCTTCTCATAAGACAACCACACGAGGCTCCTGTCTGAAAGCACATCTTGGCATCAACCATAATCTCAGGGCTTGGTATCTGTGCTTGGGATAGATTCAGAGTTGGGGTGGTATCTGGATGGCCTTTCCTTCATTTCTGCTCCATTTTTGTCCGTCTTTTCTATGTATGTATTTTTCTGTCTGGGTTACTTCACTCAGGATGATATTGTCTAGTTCCATCCATTTGACTGCAAAATTTATGATTTACTTGTTTATAATATCTTAGTAGCATTCCATTGTGTAAATGTACCACATTTTCCATATGCATTCTTTCGTTGAGGGATATCTGGGATGTTTCCAGCTTCTGGCTATTATAAATAATGTGGTCTATAGGACAATACAGCATCCTGCAGGCTGGGAAAAGATCTTTACTAACTCTATATCTGATAGAGGGCTATTATCTAAAATATACAAAAAACTAGTTAGATTCCAGAAAACCAAATAACCCAGTTAAAAATAGGCTACAGAGCTAAACAGAGAATTCCCAACTGAAGAATCTCAAAAGCCCAAGAAGCACCTAAAGAAATGGTAAACATCTTTAGTCATCAGGGAAATGCAAATCAAAACATCCCTGAGATTCTACCTTACACCAATAAGAATGGCTATGATCAAAACCTTAGGTAACAGCAGATGCTGACAAAGATGTGGAGAAAGTTGTATTTGCAATCACACGGCTCCCTTGCTGGTGTGATTGCAAATTGGTATAAACACTCTGGATATCAATCTGTTGGTTCATCCAAAAATTGGAAAGAGTTCTACCTCAAGTCCCAACTATACCTATCCAGGGCATTTACCCAAAAGATGCTCCTGCATGTTACAAGGACATGTGCTCCACTATGTAACAAAATCTTCATAACTGCATTTTTACAGCTGTTTATACATGGACATATGGTGGCTCATATTACTTAACTGAGTATTAGTGTCTCATAAACTCCAGGCTGCTGCTTGCTGAAAGAGCACTCAATTACTGGAAAATGTTAAACTGAATGCCATTAAGGTTTAGATTACAACAAATTTGCTAATGGGGCTCTAACAGGAGTTGTCTCAGAAGTGAGTCTTTTGAAATCAAAAGTAGAGCATTTATCTTTGGCACTCAGTAGTACTATGTGGGCAGGCTTGCCCCTTCTCTTACTTTCAGTGAGTAGAGAATGGACTCAGTCCTTCTCTGTGTGTGGCTCCTGCACCCTACCAGCACTGAGTCTTATGGAATACCAGCAAATGCTTGGAACTGGAGGTATTTTACTTTAATGACTATTATTAGAGTCATCCACAAGTGCTCTGTGACTAATAGCAGCCAGGTATAGACTTATTCAAACTGAGTTTCAGGTTATGTGCTCAGTTATATAATTATTTAGGTCTCTATTGAGGCTCTCCAACCTTTACCTACGTACAGGTCATGCTTCACATATCAGACTAGTTAAACCAAATATTCAACATCATTACACCAAAGGGCTATTGCATCTGGTGTGTGTGTGTGTGTGTGTGTGTGTGTGTGTGGAATAATTAGAGGACAGAGAACAATTTCCAGTGCTGCTTTTCAGGCACTTTCCTCTTTTATTCTGATAGAGTCGCTCAGTTGCCTGGACTTCCATCAAATAAACAAAGCTAACCAGACTGTGAGCTCTAAGTGCTTACTTATGACTAGACTGTGTGCTTAGAAAATCCAAAATCAAGTAACTGAAATTGTAGGACTTTAAGGTCTCAGTTTGAACTTAGGATTCATGTCTTGGTTTAAACTTAGAATTCACTGCCTTGGGGTGCATTCCAGGAGGAATATATTTCTTAGTCAGAGGACACTTGCTGGATTAACATTCAGAGGAAGAAGGGAGACCCTGATTAACATTCTTCAAACCACAGGATAGGGAACCCACTTGTGGGTGAGGAGGGCCCAGAGCATGTAGATACAGTCCAGGAATCAGGAAGCTGGGCCCTTAAGGTAATAAATGTGGACAAATGGAAGACACTCCTTGTCATAATCTGAGTCACCTAGGGACCAGACCTGGAAAGGTCAGACTTTGTGGTTTGCCCTCGTGAACTCTATATAAGTACTGTACCAAGTTTTTGTTCAGGGTTCCCTTGCCTGCATGCGAGAGTGTCCTAGTGCACTAGTTTCATTAAACCTCCTTGGACTGCATCGAGTCCTGTCCATGTGTGTTTCTGTGGAAGCTCGTCCCCTGGTTTGGAATTTAGAGTCCAACAAAAGTTCTGATTCAACATCAGTAATAGGAAGCAAGTCAATATGGGTATTCCCACAAATAATTAGATGAAAATTCTCAAATGGAGATATTTTATAGTTCCATAAGGTAACTTTAGTAATAAATCTAGAATAGATTTATAAGACATTAGCACATAAAATCAAAAATGTAAGTTAAAAAGGTTTAAATATCCTAACAAAAGCAACAAATAAATTAAATGCCATTCCATTTTAACCAATGAAACACTCAACAAAATTGAGCTGAGACGTTCCCTAAATTAACCTGCTAATTTACTGTTAGCACAGTTAAAATCTGAGAATCTATTTTTAGTCAACAGTACGAAATTGAATAAAAAATATATTGCCATTCCTAAGAAGAGTCAAAGCAATCTTGAAGAACAGAAAGCAAAGTTCATAATAATTGAAATTTAAAATGGAGCTACGTAAGAAAAACATGAGATAGTAAAGAAAACTATAAGCACATTGCTTTAAAGGGGAAAAGAGAAGACTCAGTAAAATAGGTTCTTGTTGGGTCCAATGTTTGCTCTGGTTTGGGCCTTGAGGACAAACCCGAGCCTAGCTCGAGTTTCAGAGGCCTTGTGAGAGAGCCTAAGCCTGGCTTGAGTTTTGAGACCTATCTCAGTCACTTCTGTATCAGGGTGACTTAGCAAGACTTGTTTGGGCCTGCCTCCGCCTCCCCCCACTGCCCACCCTCCCACCGTTGCTGATGTAAGGCTTTGCCATTGGCCCTGTCACTCACCCCATACCCTCAGTCACCCATCCTCATCTCCTATGTCATCTTCCTGCACCAAAAATCCTCCTCTCTATGCTCCAAAATTTATATAAGTGAGAGGCTGATGCAATAAAATTGAGTTCCTGCTTCATCAAGATTCCCAGCTTGGTGTGTGTCTTTTGGGCCATCAACACGTACCTTCCTGCTCAGCCCTAGAAAGACCTGGCAGGACCTGGACCTCTCTCTTCTCACCTGGACCTGCCAGGAAGGGGTCTACAGATTATATAACCTGAATATGAAGATAGTAAAATGAATCTTACATTCTCTTATTATTCATGGAAAGCACTGTCAGGTAGACGGCATATCTTACATAAAAAAAATTAAGTATTATATAAATTAAAGCATTTTTATAAATTTAGGTAGGCAAGTGTGTTAATCGGTATGATGGTATGTTTTTAAAGTTGAGTTAGAAGAATGTATACTCACTTAGTCTCTGTTAGAAATAGTGTCATAATATTGGTCTGTGGGCATGCCTGAAACTGGTTTTCTTGATTGCTGGGAAGATATATTTTTTATGAGAGCAGTGCTATTTCATAGTTTCAGCTTAGGAATGAATGAAAATAAAAAAGGAAGCTGAACACTAGCAGGCCTGTATTAATTCAGGGGTCTCTGATCTTGAATGTGAATGTGCTGTGACTTGCCATTTCAGTTCTGTTTCAAGACACATATAAAGGGCTCCACTTCTTCAGAGTAGGCATCATTTCCTCAAAGTAGGCATCATTTTCTCAAGATTACATCCTCTGCCACTGTATGCCTATAAATTAATAAATCCATTGGTGAAGACAGAGTTCTCAAACTCTAATCATTTTCTGTTGAGAGCTGACTCCTACCAGAAAGAGACCATCATCTTTGCAGCCATCTTAAGTCATATACCTTGACAAGAGACTTGTTTTCAACAGCCCACAACAGCTGAGCACACTCTGATAAACATCTTGTTGTTCTCACATATCTTGTTTTGCTGTTTAGTGCCCCCAGCTGCAAGGTGCATGTGGTATCCATGCTGCAAGGAACATGTCATAGTGCCTTCAGCTGTGCTTGTCCATGAGGGCAAGGCACATGGTAAAGTGTATAAATTCCCAGGATTTCCTTTCAATAAAGAGAGAGAGACTTGATCAGACCCTGTCTTGTCTCCATTCTTTGCATCTCTTGCCCCTCTATCCCCACTTTCTCTCTTGCTAGACCCTGACCCACGGACTGAAGCAGCAGCTCGGGTAAGGACAATTTTCCAAAGTTACACCTTGTGCATTGCCCCATGACATGTTGAACCTTTTACATGTGAGCCTTTAGGAGGCACTTCAGACCCAAACCAAAAGAATCCAGTCTTCAGTAGTTCATAAAAACTGTAACTTAAAGTGAAGGAATCTCCCAAATTAGTAAGATCTTATGACATTTGTGTATAAGAAAGCAAGGACAGAAAAAAGATACAATCAAGCTTTATCATCATAATTTGATGCAAGCACCCATATGTCATTTGGTGAAGCCCCATTGGTTGTTGACAACAGGAGCTAATTAAAAGTCCACTGATTGTAGGTTTCAGGTATCTGCTATGTAGCTAGTTCCTTTCAGGTGCAAGAAGCCTCATTAGCCTCCTTTGTATCAATGACCTCATGTATTGGCTCTGGTGCAAAATTAAATTTTGCTTATCTAATTGGAATTTTTCCCCTGAAATGCAGTCACTATAGATATACAGATAAGAAGAATCTTCTCCTATATAAGTGAAAATTTCCACTTATAAAATAACCACTTTAAAACAGCTTAAGAATTATTCCCTTAAATCAGAGTGGGAACTTGGGATATTTATTTTCCAAATTAGGAAAAAAAAAAGTATATCTCATTAAGAATTTTTGGGTCACTTGGTCGTACTAAGAAAGAAAAAACAGATTGCTTCTCTGTCATGTAAACAATAAGCTGAAAAGAGTACTTCTAGATTAAAATGTTTGGCAAACAATTATGATTATTGTCTTGGAGGTATGGCAATGCACATATTTTTACTATGTCCTTATTTAGAATGAGGACACACACTGCAAATTATTGAACATCCAATTGCATAGCAGACTAATCATTATGGTTTTCTTACCAAGAATCCAAATTTCTCAATCACTGTTATAGTTTCTTGATACACTTGTAAGCTGCCTACTTAGAAACACAGGGTAAAACTGTATATTAACATATTTTGTATTCAAAGGGCTAGACTAGTGTTCTCTTCATGAAGATGGAAAAATCAGAAGGGAATCAATAATCCTAGTGGTAACCATTGTAAGAAGAAATGATTCCTAGGAATAAAGTTGGTGGGAGATGAAAGATTAGTCATGAGTAGCATTGAATGCAAGTGGATCTATTCATATTCCTCACCTGTACCAACATGAATGTTAGCCCCTTTTATGGTCACACTAATACTGGATGTTCAATGTCAAATACCACGTGTTGTGTGATGGATGATGTGATGCCTTTCATGGAGCAACATGATCAAACATCTATTCTCTCCAGGGCAAGAATGATAGGCCAGGGCTGGAGCAATGGCTCAGTAGTTAAGAGCACTGACTGCTGCTCTTCCCGAGGTTATAAGTTCAGTTTCACATATTGGCTCTAAGTTCAGTTTCACATATTGGCTCACAACCATCTGTAATGGGACCTAGTGTCCTTTTTTGGTGTGTCTGAAGAGAGCAACAGTGTAATCACATTAGATAAATAAATAAATAAATAAATAAATAAATAAATAAAATGACATACTAAAGTAAAGATATTGGTCAATGTCCAATACAACTAATTAGTGTATTGTATTTACTTGTGGGACTACAGATGAGAGAAGGGATGACACAAAAATAGCTTTAATCACCAATCTCACCCCTGCTAGGGTGATGATTTCCTAAGATGAAATCTTGGAGCTCTCTGTCTGACTGGCAGGTGGGTAAACAATTTGGAAAGTCTCTGCTCAGTATCCTTTACTGATTGTACAATCTTGTGAACTGGACCATACATACCTTCAGAGACTTCTTGAGATTTGCGAGTCAATAACCACTTGAGTCTTAATGATTCTTCCTTTCATGACAGGAAGTTTCAGTTCAGAGAAAATTGTTACACAGCACTGATATTAGGAAATCTTTATTAATTATTTCATTAGTTTCTTGTCTGTAGAATTGATATGTTAGACATTTAATATTAAAATCTTCATTCTTGGTGCTTCTCATGTTTCAGACCTCTATGCACCAGTGTTCCATTTTTCTTTCATGCCTATTTGGGGCAAAAAGCAAATCACTTGTTACTGCATAAAAATGCATGCACAACCTATTAGTCTTAGACACTCTCTTATTTCACATATACTAGATGATGGTTTATTTATGTAAAGTTGACACAACTTAGAATCACGTGAGAAGAAAATCTCAATGAAGAGCTGATTACATAAAACATTTGGACCAGTGAGCATATCAGAGGAATATTACCTTCATTGCTTTAATTGATATGGGAAGGCATAGCCTGAAAATAGATGACTGAACTTGGACCATATAAGAATAAAGAGATGGTGGAGCACTAAGAGTGACTGCATCCATTTTCTCACTTTCAGCTATTGACTGAGGACATTATCAGGTGCCTGTGGTCCATGTTTCAGCTTCTCTTCAGTGATGAACTGTAACCTGAAACTATAAGATGAATTAAGTGTTTGTCCTCTATATAGCCATTTGTTAATGGGATTCTGTTGAAAAAACAGGCACAAAAGTAAAATAATAATATTAGGGGTCATCCTTGAATAACTGTGAGACGAAAGTCTAGTGAGTCTTTCCTTTGGCTAAAGGATTTGAGCCATTATCTACAAATGAAGGCATAAAAGCATATACCTGCTAGCCATCATTAATGAGTGCTGCATTTCCCCATAATTTTTTTTGTGAAAGCCTTACATTATGTATTTATTACAATTAAAAGAAAAAAAACATAATTGGGGTCCACCTCACTCATGACGTACAAATACTTTCCTACAGTTAATGAGAATTGTTTTGTATTATTGCAACACTTCTGAAAAGTCTTATAAATATATATTATATCAATTTTCCTACTTTTATAATTTTGTATAGTTGGTCCTGGTGTTACATTCATATAATGTCAGAACTCAGTACACTGAGGTTAAAGGATCATAACTTCAACACTAACATTTTTATGAGAGTTTGGAAAATTAAACTCAGGTCCTCATGTTTAAAATCAAGCACTTTATTGACTGAATCTCTATAGCCATTAATACAGTTTATAGTAAAATTCCTTAACACCTTTCTGGTTCTATGAAGCTCTAAGCTGGCATAAGTCTATCAGCCACACTGATTAAAGCAATGTTGTTGATCAGATCATCCAGGAAACCAAATGATCTTTGTGAGTGTAAAAATGCAATTTCACTTTAATACACCAATAGTCCTCAATACCTTTCACTGACCTTATGCTATCCTAGGTAAATGTTCTCACACAAGGAAGTCAATACTGAGATTCGAGAGAGAGTACTGCATCTCAAATCCAGGAATATCCATGGGGTAGAGGTTTTTCTTCACTTTCAAAGCTTCTTTCAAGGGAACTATGGAGTTTCAACACAAGCAAATCATAGAGAAAACAATGATATGCAGAAAATGATTAAAGTCAATCTCCAACTTATGAGGAACTCTAAGCCCATTTGTGAAGAGAAAGAATGTCCAAAATGTGTAAGACAGAATACAAATCTTCTCTGAAGTCCAAGGCATAGTGGCTTATAATTCCAGTCCCATCACTTTGAAGTCAGATGGCAGATCATAATTGCTCTTCCAGCATGGGGTAGTCAAAGGGAGAGTTCTCACAGATTGTCCACAGCCTGGGCTACATCATAAAACTGTTTTTTAAATAGACTCTCTCTTACATAAAAGTTTTAGCTCTTCCTCACCAAAACAAAACTCAGTTTTTAATCAATAAGTATAGAATTATACTTTCTTTTAAAAATAGTACTTTTCTTAAAATACTTCATTTTCAAGTTCATAAATATGTAATCTAATTCATTGCTGGTAATAAAAGGAATGCTTCTTGTTACTATTCAAAGTTTAAAGGTTAGCCCTAACCCTAGTGTGAAACAGAACACAGGCACAAATACACTGTTTTCTTTTTTTAAAAAAAATCACAAATACCAATTTTTACAGTAAATTGAAAATACAATAGTTGCCAAAAATCCAAGAGCATTTCTAGTCTAAGAATATAGAAAGAGAAAACTGTTGTTTTAAACTTTCCCCACCAACTGTAAGCAGTGTAACTCATTTGTATCAGAACTATTTTAACATACATACATTTTTTCAAATAAATAAAAATGAAGTGAGACTTACCAGTGCTTTAATTTTAGTTAGCTAAGGAGTTTCAGTGTTTTCAGTTTTTGTGGTAGTTTTAAATGTGCGTCTACAGAATGAGAAATACAGCCCTCAGATCCTGAGCATCTCCTGCTGAAGACAATGCATTTTGGGAAATGAAGCCCTCAGATCCTGAGCATCTCCTGCTGAAGATAGTGTATTGATTTGGCCTCAGAAAGCTTTGGTTTCAATCATAAATGTAGTCTTCATCTAATGTTCTAAGGAGTGATAACATCCTTTGGAAAACAAAACCAAAAAAAAATGCTAATGTTCTTTTAAGGTATGTGTAACTTCCAAAAATAAAACTTAAAATTTATAAGAAAAAAAAAGTTTTAGCTCTAAGATTCAGAGACACAAGTGTGGACTCACAAAAGTAAATTCTCTCCACTTCATAATTTTTTTTAATCTGTGTCTTTGTTCCATTACGTTTATGATGTAGTAGTTATAATCTTCATGACATAGGGTTCAAAATAGGAAAGACACTGGAAAAAGAACTATTACAAATAGAATGTCCAATATCGCACCAAAAGTATAGTAAGTAAATTGTATCTAACACTGTTTTAGCAATTTTTCCACTTGTGTAAAAAAAATAGTATTAATCTTATCAATGCCTGACTGTAATGTCTTATACATGAGTTCACAAACATTGTTTGCTATATGTTGTAATATATTCAAGATATAAAAGAGTATTTAGCATTTTTGAAAGAAAGCCAGGTTACTGATCTACTTTATTAAGATCTTGAAGACTGTACACATGTTTTATGTACATTATCTTGGCCGTTTTGCATAAGAGAACCCAGAGCAAACAATTTCGGAGTGCTCATAGTTCATTTCTAGACTCATAATATATGGTAAGTAATCAGAATGTTCACATTATTTTCTTTTCTTGACAACATTGATTTTTGTTCATTGTATAAATAAAAATATTCTTTATGTAAGACTATTAAATTTTTTGCACATTTATTTATTAACATTCTAAATGTTATCCCCTTTCCCAGTTTCTTCTCCAGAAATGACCTATCCAGTCCCACCTCCTCCTGCTTTAAAGAGAGTGTCACCCAACCCAATCACCCACTCCCATCTCCCTGCTCTCACATTCCCTACAGTGGAGCATCAAGCTTTCATCAGAACAAGGGCCTCTTCTCCCATGGATGCCACACAAGTCCATCCTCTGCCACATATGTGACTGGAGCCCTGTGTCTGCCCCAGGTGTACTTCTTGGTTCCTGGATTCATCCCTGGATGCTCTAGGGGGTCTGGTTGGTTGATATAATTGTTCCTTATACGGGTTACAAAACCCCTCAGCCCCATCAGTCCTTTCTCTAATTCCTCCAACGGGAACCCCATGCTCAATACAGTGGTGTGCTGCAAGCTTCTGCTTTATTTGTCAGGCTCTGAAAAAGCCTCTCAGGAGACAACTATATCAGACTCCTGTCAGAAAGCATTTCTTGGCATCCAAAATAGTGTCTGTGTTTGCTGACTATTTATAGGATGGCTCCCCTGGTGGGGCACTTTCTGGATGAACTTTCTTTCAATCTCTGCTCCACACTCTGTCTCCATATTGCTTCCATGAGTATTTTGTTACTCCTTTTAAGAAGGACCGAAGCTCCCACACATTAGTCTTCCTTCTTGAGCTTCATGTGATCTGTGAATTGTATGTTGGGTGTTCCACTTATCAGTTAATATCCACTTATCAGTGAATGCATACCATGTGTTTTGTTACTGGGCTACCTCACCCAGGATGATATTTTCTTGTTCTATCCATTTGCCTAAGAATTTCATAAATTAATTGTTTTTAATAGCTATCACTCCATTGTGTAAATATACCACATTTTCTATATTCATTTCTCTGTTGAGGGACATCTGAGTTCTTTTCACCTTCGGACAATCATAAATACGGCTGCTATGAAAATAATGGAGTGTTTCCTTGTTATCAGTTGAAACATCTTTTGAGTATATTCCCAGGAATGGTATATCAGGTCCTTAGATAGTACAATGTTCAATTTTCTGAGGAGTCACCACATTGATTTCCAGAATAGTTGTACCAGGTTGCAATCCCACTAACAATGGAGGAGTGTTTCTCATTCTCCATGTTCTCACCAGCATCTGTTGTGACCTGAGTTTTTCATCGTAGCCTTTCGGACTGGTGTGACGTGAAAACTCAGGGTTGTTTTGATTTACATCTCCCTGATGTCTAACAATGTTGAACATTTCTTTTTGAGTTTCTGGGGACATTCGGATATTCCTTAGTTAACAATTCTTTGTTTAGTTCTGTACCCAATTTTTAAATACAGTTATTTGTTTCTCTGGAGTCTAACTTCTTGATTTCTTTGTATATATTGGATATTAGCCCTCTATCAGAAATAGGAGTGGAAAACATCTTTTCCCAATCTGTTGGTTGCTATTTTGTCTTATTGATAGTGTCCTTTGCCTTACAGAAGTTTTGCAGTTTTATGAGGTCCCATTTGACTATTGTTGATCTTAGAGCACAAGTCATTGATGTTCTGTTCAGGAAATTTGCTCCTGTGCCCATGAGTTTGAAGCTCTTCCTTACTTTCTCTTCTATTAGTTTCAGTGTATCTGGTTTTATGTGGAGGTCTGTAATCCACTTGGACTTACTTGAGCTTTGTACAAGATAAGAATGGTTTGGATTTGTATTCTTCTACATGTTGACCACCAGTTGAACCAGCACCATTTGTTGAAAATGCTGTCTTTATTCTAAGGATGATTTCAGCTCCTTCATCAAAGATCAAGAAATCATAGATGTGTGGGTTTATTTCTGAGTCTTCAATTCTATTTCATTGATATACCTGACTGTCTCTGTACAAATACCATGTAAACTTTATGACTATTGCTCTGTGATACAGCTTCAGGTCAGGGATGGTGATTTCCCTAGAAGTTGATTTATTGTTGAGAATAATTTTCACTATCCTGGGTTTTTTGTTATTCCAAATGAGTTTGTAAATTGCTCTTCCTAACTATATAAAAAATTCAATTAGAATTTTGATTGGAATTGCATTGGATCTGTAGGTTGCGCTCTGTAAAATGGCTAATTTAATATATTAACCTTGCCAATCCATGAGCATGGGAGATCTTTCCATCTTCTAAGATCTTCCAAATTTTTATTCAGAAACTTGAAATATTGTCATACAGATTTTTTACTTGCTTGATTAGAGTCACACCAAGGTATTTTATATGATTTGAGACTATTATTTGAGACTATTGTAAAGGGTGTCATTTCCCTAATTTTTTTCTCAGCCTGTTTATACTTTATGTAGAGGAAGGCTATTGATTTGTATGAGATCATTTTATATCCAGCCACTTTTCTGAAGTTATCAGGTGTAGGAGTTCTCTGGTGAAATTTTTGGGGTCATTTCAGTATACTATCATAACAAGTGCAAATAGTGATATTTTGGCTTCTTCCTTTCAAATTTGTATCACATTGGCCTCCTTTTGTTGTTTAACTGCTATGGCTAGAAATTCCAGTACTATATTGAATAGGTAGGGAGAGAGTGGGCAGCCTTGTCTAGCCCCTGATTTTAGTGGGATTGCTTCAAGTTTCTCTCCATTTAATTTGATGGTGGCTACAAATTTGCTGTATATTTCTTTAACTATGTTTAGATATGGGCCTTGAATTCCTGAGCTTTCTAATTCTTTTACCATGAATGAGTGTTGAATTTTGTCAAATGATTTCTCAGGATCTAATAAGATAATCATGTGGGTTTTTTTTCCTTTGAGTTTGTTTTTATAGTTGATTACTTTGATAGATTTCTGTATGTTGAACCCTCTCAGCACCCCTGGGATGAAGGCTACTTGAACATGATGGATGATTGTTTTGACATGTTCTTGGATTAGGTTTGTAAAAATTTTATTGAACGTTTGCATTAATATTCATAAGCAAAATTGTTCTGAAGTTCTCCTTTTTGATTGGGTCTTTGTATGTTTTAGGTTTAAGCATAATTTTGGCTTCATAGAACAAATTGGATATTGTTTTGTCTGTTTCTATTTTGTGGAACAGTTTGAAGAGTATTGGTATTAGGTCTTCTTTGAAGGTCCGATAAAATTCTGTACTAAGTAAGACCTTTTTGTCCTCTGCTTTTTTTGTTGGAAGACTTTTAGTGAGTCCTTCTATTTCTTTATGGGTTAAAGGACTGTTTAGATTGCTTATTTGATCCTGATTTAAATTTGGTACCAGATATCTGTCTAGAAAATTGTCCATTTTATCCATATTTTTCAGTGTTGTTGAGTACAGGCTTTCATAGTAGGATAGGATCATTTTTTGAATTTCCTCAGTTTTTGTTGCTATGTCTCTCTTTTTATTCCTGATTTTGTTAATTTTAAAACTGTCTCTGTGGCTTCTGGTTAGTCTGGCTAAGGGTTTTTCTATGTTGTTAATTTTTTCAAAGAACCAGTTCCTGTGTTTGTTTGTTTGTTTGTCTTTGCTTTTTGTTTTGATTCTTTATGTAGTTCTGTTGTTTCCACTTGGTTGATTTCAGCCCTAAGTTTGGTTATTTCCCACTATCTGCTCCTCTTGGGTGTATTTGCTTGGTATTCTCCCAGAGCTTTCAGGTATTCTGTCAAGCTGCTAGTATATGCTCTATCCAGTTTTTTTGTTTGTTTGTTTTCTTTCTATTTTTTTTTTGAGGCACTGAGAGCTATGAATATTTCTCTTAACACTGCTTTCATCGTGTCCCATAATTTTTGGAATGTTTTGCCTTCATCTTCATTACATTCTAAAATGTCTTTAATTTCTTTCTTCATTTCTTCCTTGACCAAGTTACCATTGAGTAAAACATTGTTCTGCTTCTTTTTCTACGTTGACTTTTTGTTAATATTGTTGCTACTGAAGATCAGCCTTAGTCTATGGTGATCTGATAGAATGCATGAGATTATTTCAGTCTTCTAGTATTTGTTGAGACCTGTTTTGAGACCAGTTATATGGTCACTTTTGGAGAAGGTAACATTAGGTGCTGAGAAGAAGGTATACTCTTTTGTTTCAGAATGAAATATTCTATAGATATCTGTTAAATCCATTTGGTTCATAACTTCTATTAGTTTCAATGCATCTCTGTTTAGTTTCTGTTTCCATGATCTGTCCATTGCTGAGAGTGAGGTGTTGAAATCTCCCACTATTATTGTGTGAGGTGCAATGTGTGCTTTGAGCTTTAGTGACATTTCTTTTATGAATGTGGGTGTCCTTGTATTTGGAGCACAGATGTTCAGAATTAAGAGTTCATCTTGGTAAATTTTTCCTTTTATGAGTATAAAGTGTCCTTTCTCATTTTTTGATAGCTTTTAGTTGAAAGTAAATTTTGTTTTCAATATTAGAATGGCTGCTCCAGCTTGTTTTGGGGGACCATTTGCTTGAAAAAAATTTTTCTAGCCTTCTACTCTGAGGTAGTGTCTGTCTTTGTCACTGAGTTGTTTTTCCTGTGTGAAGCAAAAGTCTAGGTCCTGTTTACATACTCAGTCTGTTTGTCTATGCCTTTTTATTTTTGAATTGAGTCTATTAATTTTAAAAGATATTAAAGAAATGTGATTATTGCTCCTTGTTATTTTTGTTGTTAGAGGTAGAATTATGTTTGTGTGGCTATCTTCTTTAAGTTTTGTTGAAAGAAGATTACTTTCATACTTCTTCTACTGTGTATTTTTCCTCCTTCTGTTGGAGTTTTCCATCGAATATATTTTGTAGGGATGGATCTGTGAAAAGATGTTGTATAAATTTGTTTTTTTCATGGATTATCTTGGTTTCTCAATCTATGCACATTGAGAGTTCTGCTGGGCTGACATTTGTGTTCTCTTAGGGACTCTATGACATCTTCTGGCTTTTATAGTCTCTGGTAAGAAGTTTGGGGTAATTATGATAAGTCTACCTTTTTATGTTATTTGAGTGTAAGCTGGAAGGAATCCGTTCTTCTGGCTGGGTGGGGCTTTATGTTTCCCAGGTACCTCTGGGAGTCCCAGTTATGGTGGGTGGTGGGAAAGAAGTTGTGGCCTCAACTTTGGTCAGTGCTCCTGGGTGGGTTGATCTCCTGGTAGTCGACCATCCTCTATGATCCTGTGTTCCTGTGATACTGTAATCCTATGATCCTGAGCATTTCATAGCACCTCGAGTTGAGCTTCTTCTGGGTGTTGTGGGAGTTGGTGCAGAGCTACTGCCCCAGGTCTGCTTTGGGTGCAGGTTCAAACTGGAATGAACCATTGTCTAGCAGGGGATCGTGGATCTCTGGTTCCGAGGCATCCCAGTTACTCTGGATGTTGGGGAAGATTTTGTGGCCTCCTCATCTTTGATCCTGGGTGTGTTAGAGCACCTGGGAGTTGAGCTTCCTCTGGGTGTTGTG
This sequence comes from Grammomys surdaster, assembly GCF_004785775.1. NCBI lineage: Eukaryota > Metazoa > Chordata > Mammalia > Rodentia > Muridae > Grammomys > Grammomys surdaster. Next base: position 4,203,598 of record NW_021605506.1, read on the forward strand.
AGACTGGTTAAAAGCCATTGTCCAAGGTCTGCTCAGGACACCAGTACAGACAGAACATTAAAATATTAAAAAAATAATAACACCTTTATTTCTAATAGAGGTGTGAAGATTCTGAAGTGTTTTTAAACATATTCCATGTTCAGTTAATGGGAATAAAAATTAAAAAAATCTTCCAACAGAGAACTAACAGGTTAAAAAGTATTTAATTTTTACATTATTGGTTTACAAAAATTTACTTTTTTCCTATGGTTTCATTAATTAGAATCAGAGCAATGCAGAGACTTTGAAGGCACTCAGTGTAGAGTTGTTCAGAACTATACACATCTAGTCTGTGCTTCATGTAGTCTATGATGTTAGAAAATATATTAACTTCCTCAAATTGTAGTTTTCCTTCTCTGAAGATGAGTTTAATTTTCTATTATTAAGAGCATTAAAAAGATTAAATGTGTATCTTTATGAATATCTTAACTATATCCTATAAACATTAGTAATGGCTTCCTCTTACTTGAATCTCCTAACTTGTTTAAAGCCTGCAGTTTGGTTATGTTTGGACACATATACTGGGATTTAGATTTCTAGGGAAGAAAGTGACTCTGATTAGTGGAAGCAAACCTGATTGAATCAGGGATTCTAGTTATTGTCATGTCTATTATTTACTATCACATATAGGCATAAAGGATTTCATTATATTTCAAATGTAAAAAACTATGTTTTGGACATATGCAAACCCTTCACTTGTTCCTCTCACTGCTCATGAGTCCTCTCATCTTTCCAACTAGGCATTTCAACTTCCACTTCCTTTTATTTTCTCTGTTCATAATCCATTAAATTTCCTTAGAGATGTTTATAAATGCATGGTGGGTTGACTATTTATAACAGCATAGGCATCGTACCAGTGACTATACCACTGAGCAAAATATTTCTCTATTAGCAACCGTTAACTGAGAACAGATCCTCCAGGATATGGACCACCTTGTTAGTGCCTCTCTCTCTCTATAATGACCGTGGGCCAAATCTTGTGCAGAGATATTGTGCTTTTAAACAGAGTTCTTAAAGCTGTAACAGTTACTATGGCTATGTAATGACCTGCCTAGAAGAATTACAACCTTATTCTAGATTTTTTATTATTTCTACCCCTCTTCCATTATGTTCCTTGAGACTTGGAGGGTGTCAAATAGATGCCTCATTCAGAGCTGAGAATTTAGTGTTCATTATTTGTCATATTTTGCATGTATCTTGTCAGTGACTGTGATTTAGTCTCTAAGTTGATCTCTTTAGATAATCCACTTCTCACTTAAATTGCTTTTTGTCAGCACGTTTTATTACAGCAACATCATAGAATTGTACCAATCTAGCTCAGCTAGAAGTCTGAAGTGATTGCCAAAAGACTTAGCATCTGGGATGTTTTGTTTGTCATTCCTTTTCCTACATTTTTAGATTGATTCCCACTTGAATACTACTGTAAACAGATTTCTGTTATCTAGGATGTCTCCTGTGTTCATCTGTGATTTCTATCTAATTACTGGTAACCTTCATTTAAATGGTAGCAAGATTTGAATAAATGTGTTGAACATTGGCTTAGAGAATGGACTACATGGAATGGAACAGAGAGGCCTCACATGTAGGATTTTCTCTCTGCTAATCCCAGGAAACCATGGAGATCAACATCAATTACTGTAGTTAACAAAGAGGAGACATGACCATAGTAAAATTCCTAAACTTATCAAAAGAATCCACTGTATTCAAATAATGTTTTTTACACAAAAAATATTTGTTAGATTTTAGGGAGAGAAATAAGACATGGTTTGAGAGAAAAGTTCTGAGACAAAGTCTACTCAGGGGAGAACTTTATTAAAAGAAGAATTGATGTCACAGATCCCATGGTGAAGAACAAAACTCTAGCACACTAACATACAAAATTGTAGTCCCTCTCTTAAAGGTTTCAAGTATGAGTCACTGCACACCACACTGTTGATAAGCAGCCCATATCATATCCTGATGACTGACTGTCTCTGATACCTGAGCATTAGAGAAATGGGAGAAAGCCTGCCAGATAGGCTAGAGGAAGAGGTCAGATCCATGATGGTGTAATGCCTTGAAATTAAATGAAACCAAAAAAAGTTGACAAATATCATAGGTGATTATTTTTATTAGGTTTTGCCTTTTCCTGTGTGTATTTTTGGAGGGTATGTGTATGTTTGTACATGTCTGGATGTGTGTGAACACACATGTAGGGGTGTGTTTGCATATAGACTTCTGAATTCTATACCAGAAATCATGCTAAATCACTCTATTACCTTATTAATTGAAGTAGGGTCTCTCAATTGAACCCAGATCTTGTTTATATTCTAAAACACTTGGATTCTTGGTCTGTTGAAGCTAGAATTACAACCATGTTGCCATGCGCACTTGACATTTGTGTCAGTTATTCAGAGCTGAACTCTTGTTCTTATTCTTGTCCTTCAAGTACTTGAACCATTGAATCATTTTCTTGGCCCATAGATAATGATTTTAATGATTCCTTGAAAAAAAAACTGAAGAAATGAGAAAGAGCTCAGCTGACATTTTCTACTTGCTAGGTTATTGGACTTGGCAATATTGTGCCTATATCCATAACAACAAGTACTTGGTAATTAAAAATTAAATGTGCTCCACTGTTTCAAGGCTAATGTAATGACATTGCATTGAAAACTGCTTACCTGAGAGAAGAGCTAATAACTTTTATGCTGGAGAGCTGTGAGAGATTCCCATTTGCTGTGTGCACATCACTTACTACATTCTAAACCATCAACACTGATTGCTCACTTATGAGGTTTATGCATGCAGTTTCTGCATGAGCTGTCTTTGTAAATGAGAAGTATGATTTTCTTTACATTTATTCAACAGCCTTTTCTCATTTCCACTGAGTAGAAATGAACATTTGGGAATGAAAATATCTCCTGTGTGTTTGAATTTGTTGGAACAATTTGAAATGAACTTCTAGTTCTAGTATTTGAGAAAACTAAAGGTTTTTTTCATTTACTTAGAAAATGATATTCTTAGAAGTGAATTCTGCTTATTATATGATATGATACAAATTCTAAGGCAGTCACATAGCTGTTGCAGTCATTTTACATAAAAATGTATATCCTTTTTCTCCCATAATGGTCAAATAATGTAGAAAAATATATTTAAATCATCAGAATCTAAAGTTCCTCATATATAAATTTAGGATGAAAGTAGTTTTTATTCCATCAGCATACTATGGCAGCACTGGAGATGCATAGACCAAAAAAAGGTAGAAAAAGAAAAGTGAAGTTTTACAATTAGCTTTTCGGTTGTTGTGATAAAACACTGACATAAAACAAGTTACAAGAGGGAAGGCTTTATTTCAGCTTACACTTGCAGGTCATAGACAATCACAGAGAAAAACAGGGACAGAAACTCAAGCAGGGACTAAAGCAGAGATCATGGAAGAATGGTTCTTACTGGCTACCTGACTGGTGACTGCTTAGCTTGCTTTCTTATATAAGCAAGGTCTCCATGTCCATTGGTGCTGCTTACAGTGGGATGTTAACTGCAACATCAATTCTGACTCAAGACAATATATCAAGGTGTGGTTATAGGTTAATTTTTCAAGAGTGATTACCTACATTGCCAGGATCCATCAAGAAGCTAAAAACTTATTGTAAAATCAGGGAAGAAACACCAGCAGCCGCTCCTTCCACACTCCGTGATTCATGAAGACACTATTTAATAAAATATAAATCTATATTAATAATCTCTTTTATTGTAAGATTTTATTTAAAAAATAAAATAATAATAATAAAAAAGAAAAACTTAAAGAGATGGTTTAACTATGGACTGTCAAAATTAATGAGAAAATTGCTTTTTTAGGCAAGTCTGAGAAGAATTTTATTTTAGAAAAAGTATTGCTATTAATACATATTTCCTGTGGTTATTAAATGTATATACCAATCACTAGATATTAGCTGACCGTTTGAGCAGGTCTCTGCAGAACAGTAGAGATGTATTGTCTTGTATTGACGCTATATAAAAACACATAGATGATTTCTTAATTCTTAATGATGACCCTATAAGAGTTGCTAAAATTATATTAGCAATTGCTAAGTTCTTTTATAATAGGACTGATTTAAGTCTTTCTTATGTCAAAACTGCATTGGCAACTCTACCAGTCTTCAAGTGTCATGAGAAATTGCTTATGAGATATCAAGAAAGGATCTCCAACTTACAGTACATTCCAAGAGGATGTAAAATTCATTAACCAATGCTCATAAAAAAAAGAAGTAACAATTTACTATAGGTGTAAGGAGAAGCAATAAAATATTAACTGCGTTTATCTATACTAAACTTCACTAATAACTTAGTCATAAAATCTATGTTTAGCCAGATAATTACTATTAATCAATATGCATGTAAACATTCTCTGTTATGAAATTCTTATTTGATATTTGATTAGAATTTATGTGTAAACTTTTGACAAACATTTTACCATGTGATCATGTATTCTGAAAGATATATTAGTACTGAGGACATTGTTATTATTAATAAAATTGCTCTGCTCGGTTTCTTAGTTCTTGATATTCAGAATGTGGTTAATATTACCAACATTATGTTGTCTAAAATCACCTATAAATGTTTTCTGGATGGGACATATAGAGTAGGGAAGACTCACCATGGACATGAGTGGCACTATTCCATGACTGCATGACTGGGAGAAATTTAGTTGATATTGATACATATATATATATATATATATATATATATATATATATATATATGACATTTCTGATTATGATATAGTGTGATAAGCTGCCTCAAGCCCCTGACACCATGTCTTCCCCATGTGATGGACTATACACTCAAACCATGAGCCTATCAAACCCTTCCTTACTTGATTTCACTTTGTAAGGTATTCCATTATAGTCAAAGAGAAATATGTAATACCTTAGGATTTCAAGAACTATGAATAATCACTGAGATTGTGTTTGATAGGTTGTTCTTTGATTCTGGATTATTCAGGATGTAAAAATCCCTGTTCTTAAAACTGCAGGCAGAATTATGCTCTTCTCCTATTATAACAGTACAGTACCACAATTGTTAAACTATCCATTTGCATTTATATATAGAAAGATGAATACATCAAAAATAAATATAAAATAGCTATTGGATAAAATTATTACACATAAAGCACTAATGGATTATCATCAATTTCAATGTCTTAAAGTTGTGCATAATAAGGTATTCCATCAGAAGTTAACACACTTGGAAATCAGTAACAAAACACCCACTTCAAAATTCTATTTTATATAATTATTAAGGCACAAGTGATATTTTAAAATGTTTTAGCATATTCTGAGATTTTATGAAATAATATAGTTGAAAATATTTGTGAAAGGCTCAATTTCTAGGAAAACATGAGACACCCAAAATTGTCAGTAGTCAGTGCTGCATCTAATAGTATTAAAGTCTTTCAAGTGACTAATGTAACCAGAAATTCTAGAAATTTTGAAGGAATAACTATTTACTTAGAAAAATATTTTTTCTGGAACTTGTAAAGATGGATAAAGCCTTTCTAGGATATTTTATGAAGCTATTTTTATAATGTTTACTCCAGTGGATGTAAGACAACTTAAAAACTATTGTAACTGACCTACCATTATATTAGGATAAATGTTAAGGTTCAAATTCATTGAGTGTAGAAAAGCAAAACTTCCTTTCTATCATTAAGTATTAAATATTAAATACTGAATACATAGGTATCCTAAGAACCATAAGGCTAAAAAGTAACAAGCAAAACAGAGTCATTGAGGCATATGTTACATCAGGGGAACACAAATATTTACCAGATATGGAAATAAAGACTTCAGGAAAAACAAATTAGTAGATTTTTTATTTGTACATGTGTATATGTGCACTTGTGCCCTTGGGTGAAATATTCTAGTTTCCTTCCTTGTTGTTTTGATCAACATAATGAATAAAAGCAATTTGAAAAGAAAGCATCTATTTCAGGTTACACTTTACAGTCCATCATTGACTGAGGGACGTCAGAACAGAAATCCATGATCAATATTTGAAGACAGAAAATTCTCTTGCAGAGAATTGAACTCTTCTTTGGAAAAGCAGCCAATGTTCTGAACTGTTTATCCATCTCTCCAGCCCCTTATGGTTCACTTTTTAAAAAGAAATCCAAATTATAAAACTCACTCCACATTTTGCTTGAGACTGGTTGTAAATAATACACATGCACATAGAAAGGAAAAAATTGTCTATCAAAAGCTGGGACCACAAAAGACAGCTGCTTAGGGTGTCATTTCTCCTAGCTTGCTCAGCTGCTTTTCTTAGACATTTCAGGACTATCCAACTTGTGGAAACATGGATCAGGATGGGCTTAGCATTCCTGAATAATTTATAGCAAGCAAAAATATTCTGCAGTCATGCCCATGGTCCAATCTGATAGGTACTGATTTTCAGCTGGAATTCCTTCTTTGCAAGTATGTAAAGTCGACATGCTCATGTGAGTTTATGCATGTGGACATCAGAGGTGGACATTAGGAGATTACCAAATCACTTTGAATCTCATATTTGTAGGCGAAGTTTTTCTAACAGGACTGAGTACTCACTAATTTCACAACACTAGCAGGCTAAAGAGCTCCAGAGGTCCTCTTTTCTCTGACTACCCAGTGCTAGGATTACAGACATGGACATTTTATATACATGTTGGGAGTCCAAATTTAGGGCCTCATGTTTGTGTGGTGAGAACAAGCCATCTTCCCAGTTCAGTGTTAGTGGAATACATTAACTGAAGTGTATAAATTTTATTTGAGAAGGAAAATGTAAATGATACTAGAAAAATCAAGGAGACATTTGCAAATATCAACATCCAACAACCCATTACTACTCTTGGAGACTCTCATAAACTCCCTGGATTATATGTGACACACAAACACAGAAACTATCTGCAACAGGCAAAATCATGCCACTAGTAGAGCAAGGAAAAAAAAATCATTATTATGTTCTGCAAAGCAGTCCCATATCCCCTTACCTGGGATTAAAATAAGGTCATATTTGTATAAAAATTCAATGATTTCTTTTATTTTAATTTTTTAAGATGTATTAGTTTGTTTATTTATTTGTTTGTTTGTTTTTATGTATATAAGTACACTGTCACTATCTTCAGAAAAACCAGAAGAGGGCATCAGATGCCATTGCAGATTGTTATGAACCACCACATGGTTGCTGGGAATTGAACTCCTGTTCTTTGGAAAAGCAGCCAATGCCCTTAACTGCTGAGCCATCTCTCAAGTCCCTGCTGCATTATTTTTTATTTTTTTTTAAGAAATCCTAATTCTAAAACTGTCACTCCACATTTGCTTGAGAATGGATGTACATCATACTCATGCACATAGAAAGGGAAGAATTGTCTATCAGGAATACTTCCCTATCTTTTGTTACCGGTTCCATAAGACAATACCTCTCACTGGTGCTTCCTATTTGGGCTAGGTTTCCCAGTTAGTTCCTGGGATCCACCTGTCTCTACCATTCAGTGATTGATTAAAAGCACTCATAACAACCAGGTTTTCATATATGCACTGGAGCTTCAAATTCAGGCCCTTGGGCTTGCATATCAAGCAATTATGCCCCTGAGATATTCCTAGCCTCATATTGCAGCATTTAATATAATTATTTCAGTATCCATTCATATTTCATGGGTATCTTCACTGCAGAAAACAATAGGCAGCAATAAATCAGATGAGAACAGATGACGAATACACATACAGAGAGAGAGATAGAGAGAGAGAGAGAGAGAGAGAGAGAAAAGAGCAGCAGAGAGAAACAAACTGAAAGTGAAGTATAAAGAGAGGAAAAAAGACAGCAAATGTATGTAAGACTCTTTGTGTTTAGAGATAACTTAAAGCTACAGCATTTGTACATGCAAATGCAGACTCTTCCTAGGATAACATTGTTCAGGAAAAGCACTACATTTTAAGGAGGTTATATACAAATCCAAGATTTTGTAACAAAAGCATTAGACTGGATGTCTATGTGGCAACAAAGAAATAATTTTGGGGAAAGAAGAATGGAAAGAAGGAAAAGATTATGAAACCAATAAACTAATGATAGATGAGTGTCATTAATTAAATTGTAAAGCTGTGGTCAAAGTTAAAGAGAAAGCTAACTGTGATAGTTAAACTCAAAAGGGAACTTGATAATATTTAAAATCACCTGGAAGTTGGGCCTCGGGGGATTCTGTAAACTAGGTTTATTGAAGTGGAAAGACCTTCCTTCTGTGGCTGGTATGATTCTGTAGGCAAAGACCCTGGATATCATAGAGAAAAAATGGTGCAAGCATTCATTTACCCTCTAGTTGTGCATGTGACATAACCTAGTGCTTCAAGTTTTTGCTACCTCGACTTTTCCACTGAGGCAGACTCTACCCTCAAATTCTGAAATAAATTAAACTCAACTGCTTGTTGTCAGAGTATTTTATCACACCAGGAAAAGAAACTAAAAGCAGGTCGTCAGAAATAGAAATACTATTCTATTTGTATTTGTATTTCTCAAGAATTTTTAAGTATGAATAAATGAAAAATTGGGTTAATGCCATTTTCTTGTCTTTTATTTTGTCACTTTAGATATTAATTTTATTAGAAAAGGCCAGCTTGATTTGTGCTATGTATTTCATTTGTAATTTGGGGCAAATTTCTAACATTTAAATAAATATCTGATCTTTAGTAACCAACTGATTTGATTTTTTTCCTGATTTTTGTTTTTTTTTAATAATCATTTCTGTGTTTCATCTGACATGATCCTTGGTTGTTTTAAAATATACATGTATATAATTAAAATGTAACCACATGTTGACGACACCTCTATGTTTGCTTCTTATCATTTTGCTGTGATGTGCTAGTAGATAAACAATGTGTTAAATGAGGTATGGTAAAGCAATCCAGAAGAACAGAGAGCCATTAACATCCTGAAAATGACTTTTCAGTAGAATGATTGTTAATAGCACAAGTAGAAAATAGTACCAAGAAAGCTGAATCCCATTCATGAGGTTTACAGTAAAAAGATGTTTAAAATAAAATGGAAAAAAATTAGAAATTATTTTTTATTGTAGTGGACAGCTTTGTTTTGGTTATAGTAGATGCCCATCAGGGTAATATTTTAAAATATTTTTATTGATTCTTTGACAATTTCATCTTTGTATGTTATTTATTTTCTCTTATCAGACCTCTATTTACTACTCTCTTGCAAAACCATCTACATTCCATAACTTTCAGGGTTTTCATGTTTCATGGGCCTTCAAATTGTACATGTGCTTTCCAAACTCTCAAATATGTGTATATTAATCTTTGTGTGTGTGGACACTGCAGAGCCACAAAGCCCATGTACTCATGTACCAAGGAGTTGATGTCTCTTAAAGATAGCCCTCATTAGGGACTTTTGAGAGTTCACACACAATTCCAACAGGGAAAATAATGTAACACAATAACCCCTTTATGCCAAGTCATTCTCATCGTTGTGATACACAACACATTGACCCAGGGGATGTCCAAAATGGAACATGTGTATGTAGACCAGAGGATGGCTCTAATTCTCATTCCTCAGTTGTCACGTTGGTTTTTTGAGTCAGAAACACTCATAATCCTGGACATCCCAATATATGTTAGACTGGGTGGCCAGTAAGCCAGCAGATCCATCATTCTCAATCTTCTCAGATGTGGGATCACAATTTCTATTCACCAAGCACAGATTTTTAATGTGGGTTCAAGAGTCAAACTAAAGTGATTTTACTTGCAAGGCAAGGGTTTTGCCAAGAGAGCCATCTCTCTGGCTCTTTAATTCTTTTTATGAGTAATTAATAGTATTATAATTTGTATGTATTACTGTCATTCAAGATAGGGAGGAAGTTCTTAAATGCTAATGTATCTCGAGAAATGTATTTATATGATTTCAGATGAGACGTGTCTAAAGAAACTGGGCAAGAGCAGTATGGCTTTCTGTCAAGGGCAAAGTCACGTGTTAGAAGATGCTTTCTTTCTTGAGTTTCAGTATGATGTTTGTCAGGATGTTGCCAGTATTCATACCACAGCTGTCAAATATGCCTCCTAGTCCACAGAGTATTAAAACTTAATGTCAAGTATTCTTCTCTGTGTTCTTATGTTGTTGTTGCATATTTGTTTGTTTTTAAGACAGGGTCCAAGGTAGCCCAGACTAACCTCAGATCTGTGATGTAACTAACGATGACATTCAATTTCTAATTTTTCTGACTCTAATATCCAAACAATTAGATTATAGGTATCTACTACCACATGGGCATAGATTCCTCTGAAAACTAACTGTTTAGTAGTTTTCATAATAAATCTCAGCAAACTGAATCACAATTTTAAACCTTACATATACATATACATATACATATACATATACATATACATATACATATACATTTACATATGTATATACATATACTTATACATATATATATTCACATAAGAAAATTCAAAAACTAATATAAACACCCCAAAAATTTGGAAAGTAGTCTCAATTATTTTAAAAAGATTGAATGAAAATTATTACAGTACTTGAAAATGGATATTTTTCTTGTCAGATAAATAAGGACAACATATATATATACATATACATATACATATACATATACATATACATATACATATACATATTCACTTGGGCAATATTGTAAGACATGAAAAATTAAATACATAAAAAATAAAGATTTAAAAATACATCAGTGGTGTAATGTTTGACTTAAGTAAATGACTAGATTATTTGAACTTGAGAATTTACATATGGCTTAATTATAACTTGCTTGGGGATGGAGAAGGCCCTGAGATAAGACAGTGTTGCCTGAAGTTTCCCCTGTTGTCTTGGTTTTCATTCTATATGCCCCCAACATATATGATGAATAAATTTGATTAAAAACTGTTATTAAACCAGTGTGAATTACTTAACAGCCCTGAGTTTCATATTTAAATCATATAAACGTGTGTCCAATAATGAAATAAATCACTTATATTATAAAACATTTTTATTAATGGAGATAGTACAATTATATGTGCAAATTATGTCTCCCCCCAAGCATATAGTATTGTTTATTATTTGTATGCACATCAAGCATAGTGACTCAACTCTGTAAATCCTGAAAGGCTGTATTTAATATAAACCAAATGGTTTTAAAAATTATTTTTTTTCTTATTTCATTTTTTCCAATATTTGTTAAAAATGTTTGTCTTAAAGTTGAATAAGTATGACCATTGATGGCAAATGTTTGGAATACTTCAGGATTACATTCCGTAGGCTCGAACCTAGAAATCAACATACAACATCTTTTTTTTCTACGACTTTTCTTTCCAGATTTTGTGACTCACACAGAATTTACCTAGTGTGATGTTTATATTTTGATGTGTGTGTGTATGTGTCTGTAATATAAGTATTTGTGATTGTATATGTGTATCTCTATTTGTTAGAAAGTAAGCCCACAAATATCCATTACTCTGCAACTTAAAACCACAGAGAAAGTCCTTATTGCCAATTAAGTGAACTTGACCAAACTATGCAGCTCTGAGCCTTACAGCTCTGCCTTTTATGCAGAAATACTGTATTTGGTTTCCACATTTTAGTTAGCAGGAAATGGAATTCTAGAAACAAAAATGTAGGGTGAGAGCATATAGGGACTTTTACTAAGAGACTGGAAGTGTTTTCTTAACCTTTGTTCCTGAATGGGCAGGTGGATGACATCTCTGTTCCTGGTTGGATAGGCCTTGCTGCCTACATGCTCTGTTTAAAGATTTATAGTGTTTCTACTATGGCACCAGCTGTGCTAAAGTCTGGGCACCTGTTACTTTTGTGTGCTGTGTGTGTACTTGCTCATGTAGGTACAGAAGGAGACTGGAGGTTTATGTTGGGATGATTTTTTGTTGATCATCTCTCCATCTTATTTTTGATACAGGATCTTTCACTGAACCTGAAGTGCGTGGCTAATTAGTCCCAGCATCTTTCTGTCTCTACGCTTCATTCCTTAGGTTACAAATCCATTGTGTCTCACCTTAGTCCTGGGATGCAAACTATGATCCTCATACTTGAACAGCAGGCACATTATCCATTAAACCATCCTCTAGCCCTCACCTAGATTTCTTTTCTTTCAAGTGAAAAACATTTGATAAGGGCCTTACCTTATATTTTTCTTATTATCTCTTTCATTCCAGAAAAATGCAAGGCAATTTAAAGCAAAATTACTTAAAGCCCAATTTTCTGATAGTCTTTGTGTGTATCAAATTGATTCCACAAAATACTGCAATTATTCACTAGCCTCTTGTGGATAGGTAATAGATTCATGAGAACTGCTTCTAATTTCTGTAGCATATGTCCAGTGTCCAGGTAAATGTGGTACTTGCACACATTCTGGGTATTTGAAAACAAAGAAGGGTAAAAATTAACTTTGTCTTTCCCTCCATTTTCTTTCCTTCCTTCCTTCCCTCCTTCCCTCCTTCCTTCCTTCCTTCCTTCCTTCCTTACTTCCTTCCTTCCTTCCTTCCTTCTTCCATTCTTTCTTCTTTCCTACTTTTGTGAATGTGTTAGTTGTCTGCAGAGACCTGCAGAAGTGGGAGGCTGATATCAGATATCTTCATCAGTTATATTTTATTTTAAAAGAATATCTTTTCATGTAATCTGGAGCTTTGGGCTACATTGCCTGTTCTGCGAGCTCCAACATCTGCTTCATGATCCACAGCACGATTTTGGAAACAGAACTCTTTTGGCATACCCAAGATTTATATGGTTTCTAGGAATCCAAACTCATGTGTGAACAGCCTATACTTCACCCATCGAGGAAGGCCCCAGCCTTGCTTTGTCATTATTTAGTATGGAGCCTAACAGGAGCTCTTTGTTGGTATAAATCTATTTTTTCTAATTAAAACATCTCTTCTCTACTACACTCATTTCAAATTCCCTCTGTCTTAGAGAACACGTATCTTCAGTTGCTCAGCTATACATCTATGAATTCTAATGTGGCTGAGTTCAATTCTTTGTATATTTACATATGGACACAGGCATATGGAAACCAGAGGTCAAAATTGGTTGTTTTCCTTTGACTTTCTTCAGATAAGGTCTCTCCCTGCCCTGGAACTTTTTATGAAGGCTAATATGGATGTCTTGGGATCTACTTGTCTCCATCTCCACAGTGCTGAGATTAGGAAAACAGTAACATTCTACACTTTTGAAAATGTGTCTTTACTGGAATCAAACTCAGATCTTCATGCTCCAAGATAAGAAATTCATCAACTGATCCATTGCTCTAGCCCTTCCATTTATTTTCTAAAAGGTGGAGGTATTTTATTTATGAGCCTATCTGTTGATTGCAGCTTAGATCCTTTGAGTCAATCAGGGCCCTTGAACATGGCTCATTCAACCAAACCCTGCCCTCGTAAAGTAAAGTCATTTCCCACTTTCCCCCTCCCTCTGAATGTGGGGTAACCCCACCACATCAAGTTTCTGCCAGATTACCCTCATCCTCTCCAATTGATGCCAGTTAGGGCAGCCATGTCCTCTTAATTTGTCATGTATACTTTAAAATAAATTAGAATCTTAACAGTCAATCTACAAAGGAATATGAAATAATTCTTTCTAAGGAGCTTTATTCATAATTGGGCATAAAGGTTGGAGGGAAAACATTACATAGAAGTAACATAATTAATGGAGATTTAAATACATCAAGGCCTTAAAGGAATGGAAAGGATTTCCTATAAAGCATGGAGAGGAACATCCTAAGGGTAGTAATTGGACTGGTTGGGTATGAGACTAATAGAATTAGGGAGGAGAGAGGAGACTTTTCAGAGAGCTGTTTTCAGAGTATCTGCAGCAATCTCTCTGAGTAGTATTAGATCAGACCCAGAATAAATGAAAGTTTTACAAATTGATTATATTTTAGGACAGTCACTAAGAAGTGGAAAGTCTCATAAATGATTTAGGTCAGTATAATACATTGACAGAATATAGAAGGGAGAGCTTCCATAAATTGATAGTTGTTAGGTCAAAGGTCTGATAGTTTTTTAACTCTCTCTACCAAAGATATCATCAGGGAAGTTTTAACAAATAGTTTATAATTTTGTGCTCTGGATATGCTTTACATTTACTAATCAACATGCCCATGTGTGTTATATCCCATCAAACCTAAACTTATCTAAATAAGTGTTGTCACTAATGGTTTTATAATGCAGTTCTCTGGAACCCAGAAATCTTTCTTATATGTTAATTATTTTTCCAGGTAAGTCATCAACCAGAGATAATTTCACAAATGACCAGAAACACTGATGCTCATAATGCAGACATTATTTCAACCTAACTACGTAAGTAGTACAAAATCTACCATTTCGGAGCCTTCTGCCACTGGATATCCATTCACCCCATTTTCATTTTTAAGACTAGACTTCTCAGTGTAGCTCAAATGTCTTGTATAAATCTCTCTAATGTTAATATTATTAATAATAAACATCACCACATCTACCTGCTTTCTTTCTCTCTCCAACTATACTGACCTAAAATGACTCCTATAAAAACTGCTATATGTATTTAAAATTGTTTTAAATTCATCATTTTTGAATCACCGGATTGCAACCATTAAAGACTTTATATTTCTTTAATTCTAGAATTGGGCAATGCTTCCTGTCATACTGTGCAATAAATCTCAGATGAAATGAACAGAGGTAGTTAGTTCTGCAGAATTAGAGAACTAGAGGAAACAGGCAGAAACCAAAAGGTAGTATTGGTTAATTTACTTTTAATTTTTACCTATCATTGAAAGTATATTCTTTTATCGTGCAATATCCTAATTACAGGTTCTCTACCCTCTACTCCCCAGTTTCTCCTTACCTCCACTCCCTTCTGTACCCACTCCATTTCAGTCTCTCATTAGAAAATAATAATCTTCTAAGGTATAACAACCAAATATGACAAAATAACATACATTAAGATAAAAAAGGAAACAAATAAAAAGAAAACAAAACAAACTACCATACTAAAGTTGAACGTAGCAACCAAACAAGAGAGAGTCCCAACAGTCAACACTAGAGTAAGATACCCAGTCATTCTCACAGTCAATAGTTCCATAAAAAATTCTAAACTAATAGCTAAAATATATATGAGGGGATCTGGTGCAGATCTGCATAGACCTTGTGTTTGCTGCTTCAGTGTCAGTTAGTTTATATGCATCTTCTTTAGTTGATCTAGACAGCATTGTTCTCCAACTCCCTTGACTCTTAAAATTTCTATGGGATTTTCTGAGGTCTGAAGGGAGGGATTTGAGGTAACCCTCCTATTTAGACTTTATAACTGCTTAAAGTTTAGCTATGGGCCTGTGCATCTCTTCCTGTCAACTGCTGGAGGAAACCTATCTCATTAGTGTATAAGTCAATGATCTAGGAATGGGCAGAATATCATGAGGATCTATTTTATTACACTGATACTTCGTTTTTCATTTTTTTTGTATTTCTTTCTTATTCACTTTATATCCAGCTCACAGCAGCCCTACTGGTCTCCTCCTCTCACAACCCTTCCCATTTCACTTCCCCTTATCCTCTGGGTTGATGGGACCTCCCTGGGTATCCACCAATTATCCTGACACTTTAAGTCTTTGAGACAAGGTACTTCCTCTCACACTGAGACCAAACAAGGCAGCCCAGCTAATAGAACATATCCAACACACAAGCAGCAGCTTTTGGAATAGCCTAAGCTACTGTTCTGGACCCACAATAAGGTCAAACTGCACATCTGCATATGAGCAGGCAGGCCTAGATACAACCTGTGTCCTTTGGTTGGTGATTCAGACTATAACTCTAACAGTCCAGATTGTTTGATTTTGTTGGTCTTGCTACAGAGTCCCTACACCCTTCAGGACCCACAATTCTTTCTCCTATTCTTCCTTAAGAATCCCCAACATTGTTTGGCTGTGGGTTTCTGTATCTGTCTGAATCAG
Organism: Grammomys surdaster; assembly: GCF_004785775.1. NCBI lineage: Eukaryota > Metazoa > Chordata > Mammalia > Rodentia > Muridae > Grammomys > Grammomys surdaster. Next base: position 4,219,589 of record NW_021605506.1, read on the forward strand.
CTGTGGAGCCTCTCACAGGACAATGGGCTCCTGTCTGCAAGCCTAACAGAGTACCATTATAGTATTAGGGACTGATGCTTAACCGTGTGGTGGGTCTCAATTTGGGCCCAGTATTAGCTAACCAATCCCTTAGTCTCAGCTCACTCCCCTTTGTCTGCATTACTTGTAGACAGGTAAATTTGGGGTTAAAATGTTTGTGGGTTAGTTTGTGACTCTGGAGTCCCAGTGGGGGTTCCTGTTGAATAAGAGGTGGCCTCTACAGGTTCCAAATCCCCAATGTAGTAAGTCCTCATTGCTTCTTGGGAACCTATACTGTTCCAGGCTGTGTCTCCCCCTGGAGATTCCCCCACTTCCACACCCCTGTCAGTTGCAGATTTCCATCCATTTTCATGGCCATTTAGCCATCTCTACACACCTTATCAATCCTGAATTCTCCGTTCCCGTCCATGTTAACATTCCCTTCCAACTCCTTCCCTCTAGTCTGCATTCTATGACAACAGTCTCCCTTCCAAGAGACTCCAGCATGCCCACTTGTGCCCTTCTTCCTGTCCAGCCTCCTTGAGTCTGCATGGGTATACTGTATTTTATGACCAATATCCACTAATAAGTAAGTAATACCATGCATGTCCTTTTGGGACTAGGTTACCTCACTCAAGATGATATTTTCAAGTTCCATCAGTTTTCCTACAAAATTCATGATGTGTTGATTTTTAATATCTGAATAATATTCCATTGTGTAGATATAGTACATTTTCTTTTTTCATTCTTCATTTGAGGGACATGTAGGTTGTTTCCAGTTTTTGGCTGTTAACATTGTTGAACAAGAGTCTTTGTGAGTGATTGTAGCATATTTTAGGTGTATGACTAGGAGTGCTATTCATTTGTTTTAAGGTGGAATAAGTCCCAGTTTTCTGAGAATATGGCAAATTGATTTCCAAGTTGATCGCAATCCTGCCAGCAATTCAGGAGTATTCCTCTTGCTGTTGTTGGGAGGTTTTTAATAAAAGTTTCTATGTCTTTTGGGGTTATAGGGCTGTTTAATTAGTATACCTGATCTTGATTTCACTTTGGTAAGAAGTATCTGTTTATAAAATCACCCATTTAGTTAAGATATTCAAATTTTGTGGCATACAGGGTTTTGAAGTAAAATCTAATGATTCTTTGAACTACTTCAGTGTCAGTTGTTATCCCTCCCTTTCCATTATTGATTTTGTTTTTTGGATATTGTCTCTCTGTGTCTTGGTTAGTTTGTCTGAGGGCTTGTTTTTTTTTTTAATCTATCATGTTGATTTTCTCAAAGAATCAGCTCTTTGTTTCATTCAGTCTTTGCATTGTTTTCTTTGTTTCTGATTAATTTCAGCCTTGATTTTGATTATTTCCTGCCTTCTACTCTTCTTTGGTAAACTCACTTCTTTTTTATAGTGCTTTCAGGTGTATTTTTAAATTGCTGATATGAGAATTTTCTAATGTCTTTATGGAGGCTTTTAGTGCTAACTTTCCTTTTGGCACTATTTTGATTGTGTCTCGTAAATTTGGGTATGCTGTGCCTTTATTTTTATTGAATTCTAGAAAGTCTTATCTTTCTTTTTTATTTCTTCCACGGTCCAGGGATCATTGAGTTGTTCAATTTCTATGAGTATGTAGGCTTTTCAGTCTTTCTGTTGTTGAAGTCCAGCTTTAATGCATGGTGGTCTAATAAGTTACAAGCTGTTATTTCAATTTTCTAGTGTTTGTTGAGGTTTGTTTTGTGACAGACTATGTGGCCAATTTTGGAGAAGGATCCGTGAAGTCCTTTGAAGAAATTATATTATTTTATGTTTGGGTGAAACATCTCATCGATGTCTGTTTGGTCCATTTAACTGATAACATCTATTAGTGTCATTTTTTCTCTGTTTAGTTTTTGCCTCAAATTCCAGTAAATTGGTGTGAGTGGATTACTAAAGTCTCCCACTATTAATATGTGGGGTTCAATGTGTGATTTAAGCTTTAGCAACATTTCTTTTACAAATGTAGGTATACTTGCATATACGGCATGGACATTCAGAATTGACATATCATCTTGATAGATTTTTTCTCTTTGATGAATATGAGATATTCGTTCCTATTTCTTCTGATTAATATTTGTTATAGTCTATTTTATTAGATATTAGGAAAGCTACTCCAGCTTGCTTCTTGGTTCCACTTGCTTGGAAAATGCTTTTGGATCCCTTTACTCTTAGGTTATGTCTATCTTTTTGGCTGAGGTATGTTTCTTGTATGTAGCAGATCGATGGATCCTGTTTTAGAATCCATTCTTTCAGCCTATGTATTTTTATTGGGGAATTGAGCTCAATTGGTATTAAGAGATATTAATGACCAGGGATTCTTATTTCACATTATTTTAATATTGATGGTATTGTGTGTGTGTTTGTATATGTGTGTGTGTGTGTCTTCATTGTTTTTTTTTGCTGATATGGAATCAATTATTTTCTATGTTTTCTTGGATATAGTTACCTTTCTTGTGTTGGAATTGTCCTCTAATATATAATGTAGGGCTGGATATGTGGATAGATATAGTTTGAATTTGTATTTTTCTTGAAATATCTTGTTTTCTCCAGCTATAATGTTTGAGAGTTTTGCTTGATATAGTGATTTCAACTCCTTTCTGCTTTGATGACAGAAACACACTTCTTTTGGAGGCGGGTTCTGCTTCGTATTAGTAACTTTCCTCAGCAGATATATCACAGCTCTGGCATCTCTAACATCTTGGGGTGTCAAAGGTATCTTCAACTTTACAACTTCTTTTTCCAATATGTGGGATCAAAACATGATTCTGTGAGTGCCTTCAAAGGGCTTGAGTCACACCTCCAGCTCTGCCCAATGTAGAACTCTAGGCTCTGATTGACTCTACTGCACTGTGTCTTCTTTTTCTAGTAGTCATTCTATGATAGTGCCATTTCTAACACATTGGGATTTATCATTGCAACTAGGTTCCAACAATAGCCTCTCATAGGCTCCCTTTATGGTACTAAGTCTCAACTTCTTTGTATGGCCCCTTTAGTCCTGGGCAATCAACTGCAACTGAGGCTGCACTTTCACCAGTGGCCTACCCTGGCCTCTCATAATGCCTAGCCTCAGCTTCTCTCCATGACCCATTCATGCCTTCAAAACTAGTACCAGCTGGCTGAGTCTTATACAGTCCCAAGACGAACTGCAACATGAGGTACAACCTTGGGTATCTACGGAACACACCTTATTTGTGTTCTCAGAGAACACAAGAAGATTTCACCTCAGGGATGCTGGTCTCCTCTTAAATACCATTAATTTTTAGCTCCAGCTAACCAGCAGCATTTCTTCCAGTAGTCCCTTCTATTCTTGAACCTAAAGCCACATGATTAAAGCTGCCAAGTTCTGATATTTACTGGAGCTGGAACATGGCTGCCTTGTTCTGTTATATTATTACCAGCTTTCAGTTTCCCAACTCCTTAACTGCCTAACTTTGGCTGTCCTGGAACATGCTTAGTAGATTAACCTTGAACTCAAAGACCTACATGGCTGTCTCCTGAATGCTCAGATTAAAGGACTGTACCATACATGGACCTATATTTGTCTCCACTTGGAACTTGTTCTGTCCCATGTTGGCCTTGAACTCAAAGATCTACTGGCATCTATCCCCTAGAGTGAAAGGTGTATATAACCATGCCTGGGCAAAGCTTTTCATTGTCACTATTCTTCAAGATCCAGATCAAAAGTGTAGGTCCTCCATGTCTGAATTGTAGTTAATTTCAGATTAAAATTCTAAATGAAAATAGTAAACAAGAAATAATAATGACTTTATGTGACAATCTTTTGTTCAACTGCAAAAGCATAAACAATAACTTTAGCTGGGTGGAATCTTGCTCTATGGTCACCATATCCTTAATCCATTTATCTTCTTGTATACAGGATTTAGCTACATTACACTTTCTTGTATCACCTTAATACTTGAATCATCAATTAGGTGTTTTTCTCTTTCTCCTTATTTCTTTTAATTAAAATTAATCATAAGAATGTCCTTTAGTAATAAAACAACAAAAGTTAAACCAGACTGTCCTGAGACTTTCTTTGTCAAAGCAATTAATCCATATCTATTCACTTCAATCTCATACAGTCTCTTTGAACAATGGTAAAAGGCAGCCATACTCTTCAGCAAAATATCATAATATTAGTTTCTAGGCTATATATGAACTAAAATTCTTCTCTACTGTAACACTTTAGGCCAGGTCTGCATGGTTAAAATCTACCACAGCACCAATGTTTTCCATATTCCTACTAGGATGATACCTTAAATCCCACCTAAAACATTCCAAGGCTTTCCATATCCAAAGTCCCAAAATCCACATTCCTCTAACAAAAGCACGGTCAGGCCTATCACAGTACTACCTCACTCCTGGTACCAATTTCTCTCTTAGTTAGGGTTTTCATTGCTGTGATAAGACAGCATGACCATGACGATTCTTAAAAAATGCAGCATTTAACTGGGGCTAGCTTACAAGTTCAGATGTTCAGTCCATTATCATCAAGGCAGAAAGCATGACAGCATCCAGGCTGGCATGGCTCTGGAAGAACTGAGAGATCTTCATTGAATGAAAGCCAGGAGCAGAATGTCTTCCAGGCAGCTAGGAGGAGGGTCTCCAAGTCCATCTGCATAGTGACACACTTTCTCTAACAAGGCCACACCTACTAGAACAAGACAACACCTCTTAATACTGCTGTTCCCTAGGCCAAGCATATGCAACCTACCAGTTAATTGTTCTCACTAGTTCTTTGCTGTTGGGAGACAACTTCTAGCATAAAGCGCCTATCATCTTTGCTGCCATCTCTAGCCATATACCCTGAGAAGAGACTTGTTTTCTACAGCCTACAACAGCTGAGCACACTCTGATAAACATCTTTGTTTAGTGCTCCCAGCTGCAAGGCACACGTGGTATCCATGGCTACAAAGCATGTGACATAGTGCCTTCAGCTGTGCTTGTCCAGGAGGGCAAGGCACGTGGTAAAGGGTATAAATACCCAGGATTTCCTTTCAATAAAGAGAGACATGATCAGACCCTCTGTCTTGTCTCCATTCTTCACGTCTCTTGCCCCTCCATCCCCACTCTCCCTCTTGTTAGACCCTGACCTGCAGACCGGAGCAGCAGCTCAGGCTGGGGCAAAGTGGCGCCCAAAGTAGGGCTCCGGTAAGCGAGATACAGTGAAGGACACCAAGGGAATGGAAGCGTGTATCCTCATTCCTGCACTGGAGACCCTGTTGACTGAGCAGAATTAGCTGGGACACTTTGCCAGCATTGCCCTAACCTAAGTTTCAGGCAGCAAAGATTGTAGGTCAAATGTTTTGTGTGTTGGTTGGTTTACAAGCGTTATTTTTGGTAACAAGCAGTGTACCTTACTCTACCAAAGAGACTAGAATATATGGGTTAAAGCTTCATGCAGTCACAAGTTTGACATTGCCATGTTCAAATTTTATTATTTATTTATTTATTTTGGTTTTATCCTTGCCAATGGGGCCTCATTGTCATTTTGAAAAGACCAGCCCTTTGCTTTATAATAACATGGATTGTTTGGGGATATTTATGGGACCTCATTTGACAGCAACTACATTAAATTTTACTCATTCCTACTACTGGAAGTCTTGCCTGTGAATAAGTGACACCATATCCTCCATTTTTAGCCTAGGAGTTCTCATTCAGATCATTTTCATATACAAATTAGTGTGTATTTGTGTGTGTGTGTGTGTGTGTGTGAGTATGTGTGTACTGTCATTTTTCTGCTTAATCATCATCTTTCACATATTTGTTCATCACTCCATTTTGGATTATGTGTTTCTGTGTATATCATCTGTTTATCTACCTACATATCTACCTATTACCTTTTTTCTACAATTTAATATATACATATACCTACCACTTATCTACCAGTTTATTATTTTATCTAATCTTTTAAGCTATACTGTATCTGCTTATTGGTTATCACTTATTATATATCTGTTGTCTCTCTATATCTATCTACCTATGTAAGGTTTCTAACTCTTATCAGATATTTTACTTTTTTATTATCTAAGTTTCTATCACTTTCTCTCCATTTGTCTGTATATTGATCATCTGTAAGTCTTTCATATCAGCCTATCATCTATAATTATATATCAAGTTATTATATATATATATATATCACTTATCTATCTATCTACATGATTATTTTCTAACTACTTATTTTTCTATTGTATATTAACTTATCTGCCATCTTTTTATTATATACCTGTTTATTTTTCTGAAGATAAACATCTATATATCTATCTATGTATCTATGTAATTGTCTATAATCTTTACCACATATTTATACATAGAAATTTACTTTTTGTCCATGAGAAATCTGATTAATAACTGAGGATCTCAGGTGACTATAAGTATGTACTGGTAAATACATTAAACATAAGTGCATCTTACTGAAAAATATGTTGAATGGATAAATAATGAAAGGGCAAGAAAATATGTAAACATTTACATGGTTGTTAACAATTTTTTCAATGAAAATAAAGGTTACATATAGAAAATTGCAATATGCCAAATAAGTTTATTGCTGGGTGGTTGTGGCACACATCTCTGATCCTAGTACTGAAAGGCAGCAGCAAGTGAATCTCCTAGTTTGAGGCCAGCCTGGTCTATAAGAGTAAGTTACAGAAAATTGAGTGAGTGTTGCATGGAGAAACTATGCTTTAGAGAGAGAGAGAGAGAGAGAGAGAGAGAGAGAACAAAGGGACAGCTGCCTGCTTTAGCATGGAGAGGGGTTCTGCGGCAAAGATATTTGAGAGCTACGGAAAGAAACCAAATCATGCAGTATATAATCTGTCAGTCTGTGTTCTTATCAAGACACCTTTCTCTGCAGATCTCTAGATATTTCATCCAGATCTCTCAGCTTTACCAACCAGACCAAAGCTCATTTCTTCTTTTGTTTTGTTTACTGTTTTTTTTTTTTTAGTTTTTTGTTTGTTTGTTTGACTGGTTGATTTTTATTTGTTTGTTTACATATAAATCCAGTCATTTACTTCAGATTCCCTTTTGATTATCCCATGAATCAGCACTTCATGAACTCAGCACTTGATTCTTAGAAAAAGACATGAAGCACATTTTTAGCATTGCAAACGAATTCAGAGATCTGATTGACTTCGTAGAACAAACAATAAATTTAGCTGGGTGGACTCCCATTCTGAGATTGCCATTCCAACCACACTTGTACCTAAATTATCTCTGTCTCTGGCTAAGCCTGGAAGTCAGGAATTTGCCTGCCTTTAGACATGCCTGCCTTTGGGTTTTCTTTTTTTTAAATAATTAATTATTTTATTTATTTGCATTCCAAATGTTGCCCTCTTCCATTCCCTCTAGCAGATTTCTTATCTCCATAACCCAATTCTTTTGCCTCTTAGAGATTGCCCCCACCCTCCACAGTATTCTCCCACCCTAGGGTATCAAGTCTCTACAATATTAGGTACATCCTTTCCAACTGAGCCCAAACAATGCAGTCTTCGGCTACATATTTGCTGGTGGCTGCATACTGGCCCATGTATGTTCTTCAGGTGATGGCTCAGACTTAGGGAGCTCCAATTGGTCCAGGTTAGTTGACACTGTTTATCTTATTTTGATATTGCCATCCCCTTCATTTCCTCAATTCTTCCCTTATATTTTCTATGGGTATTTTCAATGTCCATCCAATTCTTGGCTGAGGAAATCTGTATCTGTCTCAGTTAGCCGCTAGGTAGAGTCTCTCAAGAGGACAGTCATGCTAGTGTTCTCTCTGCAAGCACAACAAAAAACATCATTAATAGTGTCAGTGTTTGGTGCCTAGTCATGGGATAAATCCCCAGTTGGGCCAGTCATTGGTCAGACATTACTATAGTCATTGCTGCATTGTCCCTCCATTTATTTTAGACAGGAGCAATTTTGGATTGAAATTTTGTAGGTGGGTTGGTATCTCCATTGCTCTATTTAGGGTCTTGTATGGCTACTCAAGGTAGTCTCTTGAGGTTCCATATACCCACTGATGGACAGAAACTGGAAGCAACCCAGATGTTACTCAACTGAAAAGATGAATAAAAAAATGTGATTCATTTACACAAAAGAATACTATTCAGCTATTAAAAACAAACACATCACAAATTTTGTAGGCAAATGTATGGACTTAGACTGAATCCTGACTGAGGTAACCCAGATCCAAAAGGACATGCATGGTATTTACTCTCTGATAAATAGATACTAGCCAAAATGTATAGCATGATACACCCCAGACTGAAGGAGGTTAAACATGAAGGAAGGTCCAAGTGAAGATGCTTACATTCTACATAGAAGGGGGAACAATATAGACATGAAAAGCAGAGGGACAGAAAAACTGGGTGGTAGAGGTGAGGAGAGAAATAAAGGGCAGGATCAGTGCACAGAAACATAGGAGAAGGACCCAAAGGGCCAGAACAATAGATGGAAATATGTAGCTGCTAAGAATTAGGTATGGGGTGAATCTCTAAGATTGACTCCCAGGACTCAATTCAAGAAACCTTTTTATCTTTCTTACATGCTGGCTCATAGTGCAGCTGCCTCAATTCTTTTAGATGCATGAAAGTGTTCATAAAATTCTTATTGCAGCCTTGTATTTTGCATAGTTAAGAAATTATATATATTTGAATTTATATTTTCATAATTCCTTCCCACAACCTTAAGGGATGTCCTGAAGGTCATAGCATTCTATCTTTTTCTGAGACATTAGATATATCCTCACTTTGAGGACAAGTGCTGCTATCTCTGATTATTATGGAGTCATTAACCTTGACTCCTAGCAACCTACCCAATAAAAGAAAGGACACTACCCAATAACCATGGCAGGGAGAATATTTCTGGAGGATGAAGCATGAAGCAAAATTATATGTTTAAATAAAAAAGCTTCATACCCAGCAACCATCAACACTTCTTTAAGTGCCTCAGCAGGAAATTGTTCTCTAAGTTAAAAGTTTGGGAAGAAAAGGGAAGGGGGACTTGTATCTGCCCTACATTCTCAGTACTTGTAAGATTCCCAGAGCATATGTTCACATGGTGACGAATATCACTGCAGGTCAGCACATAAATTCAGTCATAAATTGAATAAGAGGTTCTAACAGAGAATGTCTTCATATATATATACACTAGAAAAAATTATCTGGCTTAACTTTCTCCATTTGTTACTAGCTTGCAGGGTCATGGAAAAGTTTAAGACTGTAACTAAGCCATCTTTGAAGTTTGTTTAAACAAACCCAGTCAATATCTTATCTGCTGGTTTTGCACCTAGAGCCTGTGGTGTGCATCTTCTTTTTGACCTTCAGTTAATGGTTTCTGTAACCCTTTGGAATGTGCCCTAAGTTTTAGAAGTCTGCTGTTATCCCAGAAGCAATTAATCAAAAGGAACACAAATGTAAACAATGATAACCCTTGCATGCTAGGTGTTTCTGCAGAAAAAAAATGTTCGTTGTCTTTGCATACTATCTGAGTCTAGGGTCTTCCTTCATCAATTTTCAGACCTATACAATAAGAATGACATTTAACTGGGGCTGGTTTACAGGTTCAGAGGTTCAGCCCATCATCATCAAGGCAGGAGCATGGTAGCATCTAGGCGGGCATTGTGCAGAAGCTGAGAGTTTAAATTCTTGTTCTGAAGGCCATCTGGGGAAGCCAGTGTTCCAGGCAACTAGGAGGATGGTCTTTCACATCCACAAGGACACACTTCCTCCAGCACCTACTAATAATGCTATTCCCTGGGCCAAACATATCCAATTGCTACCACACTGGACAATAGAGAGAAAAGGAAGATTTCTTATTTTATATTTATTTTTATTTTATTTCCTCCACAAAAAGGCTCTGAGCACAATGAACAATCTCAGTTTTAACAAACATTATCTATGAAGATAACTGTTAATTTTCAACTTGGTAGAACTTAGAATCATTTGAATGATGTACCCCTGTGCATGCCTCTAGGAGATTATCTTGATCATGTTGATTGCAGTGGAAAGGCATGTTTTGGAATCTGGATTGTGTAAATGAGAAAAGGGAGCTAAGAAACAGCAAGCATCCATTACTATGTCTCTGTTTCTTGACTATGAATGAACTCTTCCTGCTGTGATTTCTAAAAAATAATGGACTAGCCCTGAATTTTGAGCTGAAATACATTACTGCCCTCTTAAGTTACCCTTGTCAGAGAATTTTACTACAATAGGAAAACATTTAGCTCATCCTTTAAATGTGAGAAATTGTAATATTTCTCCCAACTATCAAAGAAATAGCAGTGTGATAGTTGGAGTCCCTTTCATATAATGAACTTGCCCTGGCTTTTCTAATCTTGTACCTATAAAAGATGTCATTTTTGTATAAACATTTTGATCTGAGTCACCTCTACTCATGCTGTATGTAGAACATAATGATATGTACTTACATAGTCCTTTGACATTGGGAATATAAGTCTATTTCTAATTGTATACTTTATAGAATGTTTCCATAAGTACCAATATGTTTACCTATGTATATACAGAGTTGTCCTCTAAAATTCACATGTAGAAGTGAAAATTTTGAGATGCAGTATCTGTGAACAATTGCTAAATCACATTCTTTTCTTCTATCTTTAAATTCCCACTTCTGATCATATGTACCTAAATTCATGTACTTAAATATAGTAGATATTGTTGGTGTGTTTTCTTGCCATTGTTTGATTATTTGAGGTGTATAATTCTACAAACTACATTAAATATAAGAAAATACTATTTTAGAAATTAAGAAAAGAAAGTTAATATAGACAAAGCACATTCCTTTAACTACAACAATCAATTTAATATACAACATTGGAAATCAAAATCCTTGGTTACTTTTGAAAATATTTTTCTTATTTTGGTGGTGCTACTACTCAACTCAGAAGTTAATACATACCAAGTAAGGTTCCCTAATACTGAACTACACCCTATTAGCCAAACTGAAATCACAGCAGAAATAAACAGATAAATTTAGAATCAAGATGTTAGAGAGTATGTTCATATATCTGCCTATGTTTATTTGTGCATAAATATCACAAAGATCTCAATTTGACTCCCTATATAACTTTCTAGTTGTCATATGTTTCAAAGAAATTCAGCTGAAACACAGAGATAACTGAACTATGGGCTCATTGTGAGTAAAGTGAGGGTAGACAACAGTTAAGAAAATCATTTCATGAGGAACCCTCTCCAGAGGAGAAAGAAAATGGCCCAAAAGACTATTGTCATAAAAGGAATAATAGACAATGGTGTGGGAAACAATCATCCCGGAACAAACCTTCAACTGATAAAACTGGACAATGGCTAAAGAAACCAGATTATAATGAATTTTTAAGAAGCCTTTACTCTATTTCTATAGTTACGAGACCAAACAACTTTTATTGAGTCATGTTTTCATAAATGAATGAATAGTGATGGTCCTAGTAGAAAGGGGACCTGGTATGCTTTTGCTCCTTACCATAACACTTTCTCTAGGCAAGAATCTTATTAAATTTAGATGTATATTGCGTGAGTCTTTTTGGAAATTCTGAATATTATTTATATCACACTCCTTTGACCAGTAATCAAATTGCTTCAATTTGAATTCTTAGTTATATAAGCTGCTGATTCTGATGGGAACAGCTTATACTTAGTGACCTCCAAGATTTTTAATATCTATTTCCTTAATTATCTTCTTTTTGCATTTCAGACTCTAAAATCATCTAGGAGATGGACATTTCATCAATCTCACTATTTTCTGCTGAAATAAGTTATAGAGGGGTGTAAGGTCTACAGTCTTGCTGATTTGAACCTTCAGAGGATGATCAAAGAGACCCAAATGTATGGAGTTAAATATCTGTATGGTCATCTGAAAATAGACTAGAAATTAGTGGATATAAAATTAATACAGAAGTTCAAGTATGCAGTCTTAATGCTTCTAGTTACAATGTTTTATCATAGAAATAGAAACATAAGTTATATACAGGGACCATATCTTAAACTCTGATCTGGGTATATTTCAGTCTTTAGGACAGAAATCATTCCAGAGCTCTGGCTTGGAATTAGGAGGACAAAGAATCTAAGAAGAATGTCCAATATTAGTGTGATGTATCTTTCAATTTCTGTCTGCTAACAAACATAGCATTTAATTATTAGCTATTTCCTATAGGAGAAGATTCAGTGGGAGAAATGTAAGTTGTCTCATAAAGTTGCATATGTAAACACAGGCATATCACACACACACAGACACACACACACCACACACATTAATAATTACAGTGACAAAATTTAAAAAGCATTTACAAAAGACCAAAATCAGTAGTTTTTTTTTAATGTTTCTTAGTTATAGTTTTCTGCTGATGGTAATATCTCACTAATGTCTATCTTAAGTTTCCTAATAATGGCATTTAAATAAATATAGGTCATTCACTTGCAGTTAACTGAAAAATAAGTAAATAGATCAGCCCCCCCCAAATGTTAATATCTTTCTTTTTAAGGTTTAAAGGATATTGAATTTGTTTCCTTTTAAACGGATATATCAAAGAAGTAAATCAATAAAAATTGAAGAAGAGTTATACATTTGAATAAATAAAACACAAGAAATACATGGAGAATTCATCTCTTCTATAGCCTTAAAAAAAGCATCAGTAGAATCAGTAGATGACAAGTGCATCCTGCATTTAATAAGGATTCCATTAATATGGTATTGTATATTTTCCTTGGCTTTTCAATGACCTAGTGTTACATGAATATTTTCTCGGAGAGAAAGATACAAACAAATGTTTATTCCACAATATAAGGAATCAATGAAGAATAAAGTTCAATTTAACTAAAGTCTGACTTGGTGAGCCAGAGAATTCTTAAATGGATGATTTCCCACATCACCACCGATGGAGTTCCCTAGCAGTTAAATTTCCATACTTTATATGTCTTACCACATTCCAAAATCATATGCAATTTGACCATAATCACATACTGCTGGAAGGGAGCTATAGGAAGTAATATCTGGACTTTCAGTTAATGGTTCAATGATTGCTCTAAACTTCTTCTATGAGAAAAGTCAACTATGTCAACTCTAGGAACCATTTGCAAGTAGTTACAGTTATTCTGATAAAGATGGTTACTATAATCAGAAGACAACACAACATAACATCTAGGCCAGAAAGAATCAAGTTACAAAAGGGAATGTCTCATGCTTGATGGCAGAGATAACATCCCACAATTAAAGGCTTGAAATTGTGTATAGTCTTCCTATCCAATTCCAGAGTTCTGGACTAGTGCGGACCAAGTTCTTACATTTCCTGAAAGACAAGTTTGACATGTGTTCTAAAGCAGCTTTTGTTGGAAAGGTTTTTGTTTGTTTGTTTTGTTTGTCTGTTTGTTTACTTTACACTTACATGCCATAGTTCATAAGTGAAGAAAATCAGATCAGAAGCTCAAGCTTGAACTGAAACAGAGATCCAAGAGGATTGATGATTACTAACCTGTTCCCTATGGCTTGCTTAACTGGCTTTATTATAGTTCCTGTGCCCACTCCCTAAGGATAGTTCCTCTCACAGTGGGCTAAACACTCCATAATAATTCATCAATCAAGATAGTGTAGCAACAATATGTCTGTAGGCCAATCTCATGGAGCTAATTCATCAACTTAGGTTCCCACTTTCCAGGTGACTCTAGTTTGTATCAAATTTTCAATAAAAAACTGACCATCACAGCAGCGATTTCTGATTTCACACTTGTGTTAGTTGAAAGGAGCAACTTGTTCTTATTTTTGGCACATGGGAAAGGAATGATTACTCTTCTCAAATGTAGCATTCAGTTCTTATCTATAAAGAGAGAGCATGAGAGAGTCAGAAAGACTGAGCTATTTGTTTTGTCACTATATATTGAAAGGTACCAGACAGGAGGGAATCTTTCATTTAAGTCACTTCATAAAATGATACATCATTTAAAATAAGTTGCTGTCAAATATAGATTAATATGACTTAAGGGCTGAAACTACTTATTGATCTTATATTGGTAGTGCAATTACATTGTTACCTAGCAATAGGACAAGCAGAGGAAAAACACTCATTTTAGATCATGATTCTGAATTAGGTTAACATGACAGTAGAAGGAAAGAGGAACACATGTACAATAAGAATTGGTGACCTGTAGCAAAATAGGAAAGAAGGATAGAGACCAAAGCCAAGTATAGAAAGAAATGCATACATCAAGTGAATTGTGAGTATAATGATCTGGGAATTCAATGGTTGCAGCCCAATAGGTGACATTCCATTTTTTGCCCCAATGAACATGAGGAAAATCCAACTTCAACCAGATAGAAATACAAAATGAAGTTAGAAAAATCTCGTTGCAGATTCCCATCAGGTTCCAAGCCCTAAAAATACCCATTGATATAATTCAGATGATAAACAAAGCATAAGAAAGAAAAGAGTTGGATTTCATTACAGAGTAATTGACTTTCAAGTGTTAAGAAGTGGATAAAAGGACCATTGTATAGGAAACCCTCAAGGGTGCAAATAGACTATGACAAAAGGGACTATTGTGTAGGGTACACTCTCAAGGGATAGAGTGGACAGTGATGTAAAGGATTGTCAAAAAGTGGTTAGTGGCCAAAGGAACTGTGTTTATTGTGTAGTTTTTAGAATTGAAAGCAGCAGTGAACAAAGGTTCATTGTCACAAAACTTTCATTCAACTGATAAGAATGGAGAATGGCCAAAGGCATCATCTAATACTTTAAGCAACCTTTAAAATATATATGAAGCATGTAGAAGCATTTTCTTGGGAGGTACTTTTCTGTCCAAGTAACTGACAGCCTAATTTGGACTGATTCTAAGAACAGAGGACAATGATATGTTTTTTTTTCCTTCTTTCTTTTCTCTCTGTACTAGAAACCTTCAAACAGATAATAATATCATAAAGTTCACATAGTTTTCTAATAATGTCTTCTAGGTGCAACAAAATACCATGACTCCATTCATAGGTAGTGATAAGATGTAGTTTCTCCCTTTGATTATCCTCATATTCAAAGTCCTATTTTTTAAGTTCCTAGTTTTATAAGATGCTGATCCTATAGGAGGATTCATTCTGCAGTGACCTCTAAGCCAAGTAATATCTGAGTACATACTATACATCAATATTTTGTTGCCACTTAAATAAGCCAGTCAACCTCCTGATGCACTACAATTGTATGTTCATATATTTGGGCACACAGACATACACACACACACTCATAATAAACACCAGCACTCATAATAAGATTATTTACAAACTGTCTACCAGGTGCTTTCACCTTTTCTCATTGTGATTCAACATGGTCATTGAGAAATTCATTCTTCAGAATCCTGCAATCAACTTTTTTAATTGCACAAAAATTTTATAAACTGTATAGTAAGTTTATGCTCTTGTGTTTGGGTGCATTTATTGCTGTCCTTTGCCATAGGTTGGACACACCAGTGGAGTTATTGGCAGTATTGTATTGAGATGGCGAATCTTTTAAGTTCAGACTCCAAATTAGAGAACCTTACTTAAGTTTAAACTCAGGTAAACTAATAGCCTGGTACTGAGCATTAGTTTTCAAGTTGTCCCCTAACTAACCCCTAACCCTAACCCTAACCTTTACCCTAACCCTAACCCTTCCTCCAGTCTTTAGGTTACACCACCAACAATAACAGCATCACCAGGTTATACCCGCTCCAAGATCAGCATCTCCAGATTACACCTCCAACAAGACCAGCATATCCAGGTTAATCCCCCAACAAACATGCATGCCCAGGTTACAAGCCCACCTCCTGCCTAACTACCACCAAGGCAGAGGGGAGCAGGAATTAAGTTTATGATATGACTCCCAGCACTAGCTAATTATGTTAAAAGCCACAGTAGATTTCCGATTAGATGCTTGAACACTTACCCTCCATCACCCACCCACCCCAGTGGCTGCTTACTATAAAGCCTTGCCCTGATAGACATTTGGGGCTTCCCCACCACTAAAACCATACTATGTGAAGTTGATGCATTGTCAGGAGGGGGATAAACAATCTGGAAAAGAATAACGACCCTGCTGTGAGCTGTATCAGATTGGCTCTATCCCCCCCCCAAAAAAAAAATAGATCACAAACATTTCCCTGGAACTATAGTATCCAATAGCATACTCTTGGAGGCTTAATTTGAAAGAAGTCTCCAGTCTAAAACAACTTGAAGGATACAAGTTATGCTTACATAATGTGCAAGATATAGAGCAACACCAATTCATATGCTTGTAAGTTACACAATAATGCCAGAGGAGTTATTATAAACATATTATTTAATAGCACAGTCTTTGAGCCTTAGTTTTGGAGGAAGTCTCCAGTCAGAAAGAACTTGATGTATGCTTTTGCAACATTTTCTTTTTTCAAAGTATTGATTTGTATACATCCATAGTATCTGATATTGACAGTGGCAGCCATTGACATTCTTTTGTTTTATGTCCCACACTCACCAAAAAAAATGTGTGAACCCAGTATGTAGAATGTTTATCAAGTACTTATAACCACATCTGAATAGATGATGATGTGTATAAAATGTCCTGGAGGGGGAGTGTTACAATCAGTAATAAAGCAGTGTGCGAAGTACCTGTTGGGGATATGACATGAGGCCAGGTATACAAGGTCACAGAAAGAGAATATGGGGATATAGCAGGGAGTATCTCCCTGAAAATGAAAGAAGGAAGATACCATTGGCTGATTAGATAGTATCTTCTTTTGAGCAGACTGTGGGGCTACAAGTGTGTGTCTGTAGTCTGTGGTATCTATTGGTAGTACAAACAGGGATTTATAAAACATTAGACAGATCCTTTCTCTAAGTGGTCACTGTTAAAGAAACAAGACAAATGACTCATTATATTTCTAGAAGAGTTACTTTCAAGGCCATTCATTCAACTTGTCTGGAAAAGGAAAAAGGAACATCAGCCTCTTTCAAACGACATTCAAGTACATTATCAGACTCTACAGTACTCAGCAATATGGAGACTTCCCAGAAGTTCATCTGGAAATCTTCTCTAATAACTTCTTTAAATACCATACCCCGCCGGGCAGTGGTGGCACACACCTTTAATCCCAGCACTTGGGAGGCAGAGACAGGTGGATTTCTGAGTTTGAGGCCAGCCTGGTCTACAGAGTGAGTTCCAGGACAGCCAGGACTACACAGAGAAGCCCTGTCTCAGAAAATCAAACAA
>NW_021605506.1:4241835-4320931 GCF_004785775.1 Grammomys surdaster
AAAAAAAATAGAATTGCTCCACATTTTCTCTTTCATGTCTATCAGATATCTATCCACATCTACTAGGAAACTCTTAAAGCACTATTCCTAGCATGTGTTCTGCAATCCTTTATATATAATTCAATGTACAAAATGGATAGCTACTCAGAGTTTTACAGAACATTACATTTGTCCCCATACTAAAAAACTGCTTGCAATATAGGCTCTAATTTTTACAATCATTCTTTTGCTTTATAGTTAAACAGTTATGAGAAGTGCCTATAGTTTGTTACTAAAAGATTCAATGTTTTATTTGATATCTGTGTGCCAAAGCTGATTACAACTGAATTGTGGCTACACTGTTACTTCCAGAAAGTGTTGGCCTTAACTTAATCTCTAAATCCATGCAGATAGATTTCTATGTAGGCATGATGTTAGCTGAGACTACTTCCTCATAGATTTACAAATTATAATGAAGTATGAAATCTGAAGAGAACAGGCCTTATAATATGAATGAAACAGTTCACAGTTTTCTAGTCCACTTACATAAATTTCAAATTAATGATGTGTTCTCTTTCTCCTTGTGACCATATTCATATAGAGGGGTAGCAAGAGCTGGTATATTTAATATCCCAGTCTAGCAAATATTTCAAAAGTTACTTTTAAGTATGGGACTGGGGCTCACAAGTTTCTTGGGGTCCTCTGTTTCAATAATTTGATAACCAAAAGGAAAGGCATAAATGGGTCTTGAGAACAACTCCATTACTGAGAGGAGCACTGTATTCCCCATTCAGTCTTGAAGAAGAATATTTCCATGACTATGACAAATATTTTAAATGGGTAAAGTTAAGGATAGAATGGTTTCCAGTAATTTTAAATGACCGTGCATATGAACCATGTTGCCATTATCCATTGACTTTAGTTATTTCTATACAGGTTGGCACAATCATCTCCATCTTTTTATTGTTCACTTTTAATCCTCCTTCCAATTCCCAAGTCCTGATATTTTAGGTGGGATACAATGCTTAGTTTGACTTTAATTCTAACAATACCCCTTCTCGTTTTTGAACTATACTTTTGTCCTGTTCTACTGCATGGGTGAATAGATGTATCAAGAATGAGATTTAGAGTACAAGCTTCCTATTATCAGCATTAAACATGGTATTACACTGCCCACATCATTATGCTTTACTCCCTTCCTTCTAGTAGCAGGCTGATAAGAAATTACATCAAGGAAAGTTACTGCATTTTGTCATAAGCTTTTAGCTTAAAAACTTGCTTTTTACTTGCATTTATTGAAAGTACTGCATGTTCTAACACTGATGTGGTATATTATCTTTTACAACTTTAGCATTATTCTTGTGTCACAGTGTTCTAAATACTCTAGTAGGATATATATTGATGTTAGTATAGGTTTGGATTTTCCTGATAGCATTTTATCCAGTAATTTTTTTTATCTCCATTTATCAAACATGTTGTTGGATTGGTTTTCTGATTTTTTTAATTTGTAATTTTAACTAATAATTCATATTTATCTTTACAGATATATAGTATTTTTGTTTATATCTTCTGCCCAGAACCCATTTCCCACTTCCATTCTAGTCTCACCATATCTCTATACCATATGTACATGGATGTGGGACCATTCACTGGGGACATGGACCACATCCCTAATGAAAAGTGACTCACACTGCCTGAGCAGTCACCAAGTGCCAGTAGCTTTTCAGCTATAGAAGGGACCTGGAATGCTTCTCTCACATCCCTGCAAGAATTCTAACCAGTTTGAATTAAGAATTTTACATATCTCTCACTGTTTTTTAGCCTGATGTGCTTTTGCTGAAATAGCTGCTGATTTGGGGGAATTTGATTATATCTAACATGTAAACTTTCTTGTGTTCCTTCCATAATTGTGGTGTTTTGAATAGGAATGACCCATAAAGGCTCATATATTTGAATTCTTGGTCATTATGTGGTAGTGTTACTTGAGAGGGATTAGGAGATATGACGTTATTAGAGAACATATGACCATGTTGAAGAAACGTTGTTAATGAGGGTGTGTTTGAGGAATCAAATTTTCAAGCCAGGCCCAGTGTCTCTCTCTTGCTGTTGCCTAAAGATTAAGATGTAGAAATCTCAGCTACTTCTTCAGCACCATGTCTTCCTGTATGCCACTATGCTTCTCACTATGATGACAATGAACTAAGCATATGAATCTGTAAGCCAGCCCCAAGTAAATGTTTTCTTTTATAAGTGTTGCTGTTATCATGGTGTCTTCTCACAGAAATAGAAACCTGAATAAGATAAACATTGATACCAGAGACTACTGTATTGCTAAGATAAGCCTGACCATGTTTTTACCTGGAGAAGTATAAAATGAAATTCTTGGTCTGTGCACCAGATACTATCCATGGATATTCCTGGTCTGCCCAGATAGTAGCATTCGAGTGAAGGGAAAGGGTGTGAGCAGGGAGGGGGAAGTGCAACAGCTGCCAGTCTCTGGTGCCACTGCTGCTGTCCAGGCTACCGCTGTGGCCCCCAAATTGCTGCACTGCCCAAAGCAGAGCCAGCAGTAGGCTTAGCTTTGTAGAGGTGTAGCAGAAAGCTTCCTGAGAGTGTTCTTTTCCCAGAAAGTGGTACAGTGTTTATATGACAGATGCTCTCAGGCAATGGAACAATTCTCTCACACACCTTTATCCCTTCTGGATAGGATCTTATATTCATTTTTTTGGGGTGGATGGGGGTCTGACAGGAGGAGCTTGCTATTGTCTTGGTCTGAGATGTTAATGATGCTTTATCTACATGTGGAGGGCTTGGGGTCACAGCCTCTGAAGGCCTGGTGGTCACAACTCTCTCTTTGGCGGCTATGGCTCTGTGACATTAGGGTTGGTATTAGGAGCAGGTGAAGCTCCTACAGTCCCTTTGGATCCCCAGGGCTTCCAACCCAGCTCAACATTACAAGGCTTCCTCTCACAGTCTACTTCCCCACATAGAGCACTAATGAAAGATATGTCTACAAACATATAAGAGGCTTATATGACAACAAGTAGAGTAGAACAGAAAAGAAAATTCTCCTACAACACATGAAATATTCAGAAGAAGGAAAGAATATAAAAAACTACAATGAAAAAAGGACAAGTAACTTATAAATTCTGGCCTATCAGAATTACAGAAGACTTCTCAACAGAGACTCTAAAAGAAAGAAGAGCCTGAACTAAAGTCTTGAAGACCCTAAGAGACCACTGATATTAGCCCAGACTGTTCTACCCATTAAAACTTTCAATCACTATAGATAGAGATAAAGATATTCTATGTCCAAACAAAATTTAAACAGTACCTTTCCACTAATTTATTCCTATAGATGAGATTAGAAGGAAAAGTCTACCAGTGAAGGTAACTACACCTGTGACAACACAAGAAATTAAAAATTTCATAGCAAAATTAAAAGAAGAGAAACACACACCACCACCACCTCCAATATCAAAATAACAGGAACTAACTGTCATTGGTCATTAGTATCTCTCAATATCAATGAACTTGATTCAAAAATACAAAGACACAGGTTCGCAGTATGGATAAATAATCAAGGTCCATCGTTGTTCTATATGCAAGAAACACAGCTTGATAACTGTGGGGGTCCAGCCTTCACACAAATCAGGGTGTCAAGGACTAGGAATACCTAGTAGGTAAATAAGAAAATACGTCAATTGGGAAACTAACAGGATTGTTCATGCTTTGAGAGCTTCTGAGCTCAGAAATCATATTACTCATATAGAGTTGATTCAGCCACAGTCTTTTGTTGAAATCATACAAGGAAGTTGAGTTACAGAGTTCATAGGGGGGTGGGTCAATGCTTTTCTATTTTTCTGTGCCAACATTTTCTTGTGATAAAGAGTAGTACAGACTTAGTACAGAAAAAGGGGAACTATAAAATCTCAAATATAAAGGTTTTATAAAAGGCACATTTTTTATGTCTCCAGACCACCAGTCTCCATTTTCTTTCAGACATACATGAGACATTATCGGTAACATCTAGTTCCTGGGTGTCAAGCAGGGTCCTGCTAAATCTTCCAGGTCACCAAATACGGGTTTATAACAGAGCAAACATGAGGTCACAATACTAACCTTGCAGTCTTTGGATCTCAAACCAGGTCAATCATGTAGGATTCCACCTCTCTGTCTACAAAAACATCCTCATTAAACCTGTATGGAGAATTCCTAGGGGGCTCCCACCAGCACTCTTGAATCCAAGGAAACCATTGCTATGTTTCTGTGAAATATCTGTATGTTATTCTAGCCTTAGTTTTGTAATAAAAATGCTCTGTTTTTATTAGACAGAATTGAGACTAAGACTGGGTGAACAACTGCAGATTACTAATCTCTCCCTAGGTTGCTTTCATTTTCACCTCGAGTGAGTAACTGTAATATATGTTTCTTTTAAATTCATGAACATCTTTCATTTCAATATTATCAGTATCATTTAATTCCTGGATATCAAGAAGACTCCTATTAAGTCTTACCAGGTCATCAAATACTTGTTTGATCAAGGAAGGAGAAAGAAGGAACAGTAGATAGGTAAAGAGAATGAAAAATACTAAGAATAGTTGTAGAAATAACATCATGAGGGCTTGCACCAAAGAAGCAGGTCTTGGAGCCTCTCAGTACTCATACTAGGGCTCACAAAAGGCCACAACCTCATGCTCTGAAACACAGTACCCCTGGCAGGTTTTTCTTCCTTGTCATCAGGGGTCCCAGGTATCTCAAGCTTAATGTGAGAAATTTTCAACAAGTAACTAAGACATAGTATAATTCAGAATAAAGGGTTGGAAAATATTTTCTAAGCAAATGCATATAAAAGGCATGCTAGAATAGTCATTCTAATATCTAATATCTCAAGAAATTCTGAAGAAAGTAATTGAGAAAGTGATTAGAAGATAGAAAGAGTGCCCATATTCATCTACCCATAGTATGAACATAGTATAAATGCCCATCTTACCAAAATCAACCTATATATTCAGAGCCATTTCCATCAAATTACAACAAAACTCTTTACAGACCTTGAACGAATAATTGTCAACTTCATTTTAAAAAGAAAAAACACAAGATAGGTTTTAAAAAATCATTTACAGTAAAAGAACTACTAGAAGTATCACAGTCCCTGATTTCAAGCTCTACTACAGAGCATGTGTAGTAAATACTGCATGGAATTGGTATAAAAACAGATAGATTGATCACTAGAAAAGAAGCAAAGACCTAGAAATAAACCCATACGTCTACAGACACATGATCTTGGAGAAAGATGCCAAAACTATACAGTGGAAAAAAGAAAGAAAGCATCTTTAACAAATGGTGGTGATATAACTGGATGTTTGCATGTAGAAGAATACAAATAAATTCATATTTAGCACTCTGAAAAACACTTAAGCCTAAGTGGACTAAAGATTTCAACATAATACTAGATGAATCTAATAGAAGAGAAAGTACTAACTAGCCTTGAGTTCACTTTCACAGGAGACAACTTCTTAAACATAACATCAATGGCTCATATTCTAACATCAACAATTAATAAATCATCTCATGGAACTTAAAAGCTTTTGTAAGGCAATGGAGACTGTCAATAAGACAAAAAGACAGCCTACATATTGGGAAAAGATCTTCAGTACCTGTACATCTAACAGAGGTCTTACCTTTAAAATATACAACGAACTCAAAATGTTAGAAGAAAAACTCCGAAGGAACAACAGAGTCAACTGACCTGGAACCTTGGAGGCTGTCAGAGATTGAACCATTATCCAAAGAGCATACATTATCTGGACCTAGGCTCCAAACCCACATATGTATCAGATGTACAGCTAGGTCTTCATGTGTGTCCTCTAACAACTGGATTGTAGAATGTCACTAAAGCTCTTGCCTGCCTGTCAACCTTGTTTCTCTAATTGTTCTGCCTTGTCTGGCCTTATTGGGAAAGGATGCACCTAAGCCTTACAGAGATTTGATGTATCAGGGTGGGGCTACACAGAGCATGGCAGAATAAATGTATGAAGAGGGAACATGAAGGAGGAGTCAACAAGTGTGATGTAAAATAAATAAAAAACAAATTAATTAATGAAATCAAACAACTGATAGAATTGCCTTTTCCAGTGTTACAATCTCTTGCTCCCTCTGTTTTTTTTATCCAGAAGTAAGGTTGCTTCTCTATAGGCACAACTATGCTACAGATCTGTTCTCAGTTCAAAGTGTCCTAAAAACACCCAAGAATTCTGGTAGATATTTGTAGGCATTTGTGTTAAGTTCAGTGAAAATTGAATGGCTCCCTTGGGCAGCCTCTTGATTTCTAATAGACAAAATACTATCTTTAAATATTCTCTTCTCCTGCCTAACTGAGATATAAACTTCTAGTGTTTCCTCGTGTTTGCAAAAGTTTACAATGGCTTAAGTACAAAGCTGTTCTTAATAAACTCAGCAATGCTTCTTCAAAAGAATTATTTTAAGAATATGTGTGTGTGTGTGTGTGTGTGTGTGTGTGTGTGTACTTGTAGAGGCTAGAACAAAGCATCTGATCTGATCCTTTGGAGTGGGGAGTATAGGAAATTGTAAACTCCCTGAAAAAGATGCTGGAACTGAATTCAGGTTCTTTACAAGCACTGAAAGTGTTAACCACTAAGCTGTATTTCTAGCATCTCAATGGTGCTCCTTAGACATTTCAATGCAGTCATTAGATTCTTTGAGCCACTATTATTCTTCATTTATGAAGTCTTCATAAGAACTTTTCAGGTCACAGAGAGTTGTGAAATTATTATGAAGGAGAATGGATTCTATTTGCTGATGTAATTTGTTAAAAATCTTAGAGTTTTAACCTTATTAGTATAAAAAATTCATTATTATCTATAATGCATAAGAAAAGTGTAAGTAACTCATAATTACTCTTTGTTTTAGTAGTTTTTGCCTTCAATACTTTTTCTATGAATCTTCAACCTTGCTGTCTTCCTATGTAAATAAGATGCATTTAACACCGTATCCAATGCATTCTCAATAAAACAATAAATTATTCATAGAATCTCTTGAACTTTTGTGATTTTCTGATCTATGAATATTTCATAGTTTATTTGAGCACTTTGTAATCTTGAAACATTTTAATATTTTTCTTTTTTGCTAGTGTCACTAAAAACAGTGAACTTCAGTGATTATATATCTTCACCTGAACTTGGACATGATCTAGTGAAATGTTTCAAATAAAACATTTGTGGCACTTGCTGTATGACATTCAACAGTTTTCTTCATGCCCTATATTTAGTTTGTTACCTCTTAAATATGGTAATAAATACACAATATATAAAGTTCTTCTAAAAAATTAAGAGAATATGCATCATATATGAGTTCTTGTATAGGCTAGAAGAAAGTGGTTGCTTTTACTTCTCTAGAAGTATGATTTTTAAATATCTTCAAGCTCTAAGTTTAGTGATCTGTTTACTATTATTAACATTGAATCATACTCAGAATAGAACATAGATTTTAAAGAGAGTCATCTTATTGCTTGTCTGTGTGTGTGTGTGTGTGTGTGTTTATATGTACATGCATGCTCATATGTGCATAGGAAGCACTGTGTGCATGTTTGTGTTGAGGCTAGAGGACAACATTGGCTGCTGTCACCCAGAAACATCATATACATCATGTACCTCATAATGAGAAAAGTTCTCTTGTGTGTCTGGAGCTTGGCAGTATGCTAGGTTGACAGTCAGTGAGCTTCAGGGTTCTGCTTTCTTCTTCATTTGGATTATAAATATATTAATGTCACCCTGTATTTTTGGTTTTGTGGGTTCTTAGAATTTAACTCGTCCTTTTCCCAGCAAATCAAGTATTCTACTGATTGAGAGATCTCTTCAGCCTCTGTTTAATAGTTACTTATGGACCTTAATATGTCATTAAAAGCTTAAAAAATAAGTATTTTTTTAAATTTCAATTAATCTGAAATATCTGTAGTAAATGATAAAGATTTGAATTGTGGGAGAAGAGTATATGTTCATTTTTCTCAATCATAGTCATTAAAACATCAATAGTTCTTGCTGAGTCCGTATTTGGAGAAACAGGCAAGGCTATGCAGCTAAAATTGAGACTCATGAATTATTTTCCACATATATCCCTAAGGATCTGAGCTGAGATTTTGACTTTAGAATCTATTTCCTTTTTCCTCTCACTATATTATCAGACACAGATTCAAAACTAAACTCTCATCATGAGGGTCTATGATAATTGAGAGATGTACAGGAACAGATAGGATAAAGCTCAAGGAAAAAGAATAAGTCTCCATATTTATGATTGAGGCTAATTTAACTTACTATACATTCATAATTACCACTTCTCTGTAATTCTGAACCTTGTATTTTCATTCTGGTTGATGAATGCTAACATTAAGAGTAAGGAACTAGAAACAGGTTTGAGTCAAAGTTACAAAGTAGCTCTGCATAATGATAAATCATTGATCCATTCTAAAAAATAAGACTTTTGAGAAGTACAAACTTCAAGTAAATAAAGGGTTGTAAGGATCTGAAGAAGGAATTACTGTTGTGAAGGTTGGTCAGTGGGAAAGCTCACTTATTTCTTAAGCAGGGGAACACACTTTCTAATCCCAAACACCACATAAAGGCCACTCACCTGTAACTCCAGTAGAGTGGTGGCTGAGACAGGATAATCATTGGGCTAATTGGCTACTAGCTTAGCTCCAAGTTCACTGAGAGACCTTGCCTCAAAATAATAAGCTGGAGACTACAAATTCAGAACACTGTATGTCATTCTATAGTCTCTGCATGACCACATGTAAATACATAGATATCTATAAAAACATGTGCTCAAACACCACACTCATGCACTCACACACTAACATAAAGACATCAAATAAGTCCTTAAATTTTAAGAAAACAAGGAATTAAATATTAAAGCCACTCACAAGCCCTGTTGAGGAACTTGTGTGGTTGTATAATGTGGAGGTAAAATTATTTTGGATATTAGGCATATGCGGGGAGAAAATAAGATCCCACAAGAAGCCTGGTTTTAAAACAAAGATGCAGAGTAAGCTCTCACATTGTATTTATTCATCAGTGAGTGGGGCTATGTAACAAATTTAGAAATGTAGAGAAAGGCTAAGTATATCTCTGATTAAGTAGGAAGACAATATGGAGCTCTGCTTAATATATACTAAAAGTAACATTTACATTCTTCTGTGTTTTATGTAAACTATTTTCAGGCAATTATAATCAAAAATTTCAAGAATGAAAAAAATATTTAGGCATTTAAAATCAGCATAACAAACCTCCGGAAATGAATCCATCACCCAACAGAATGAAAAGCTGGGGAAGCTTAGGTGTAGTACAATCTGGATACCTCAGGAAGATGACCTTCAAACTTACCTGTGCGACAATCCTTATGAGACAAACAATATTTTGTCATTGTCACTAATTGATTTTTCACACACTTTTCAAATTAAGCTCTTTGCTTACCTTCTTTCCTTACAATTTCATATATTACTTGTCAAAAAGTTTAAGGTAAATTCATCCCAAGTAATAAACCAGCATTCATTTATTGTGTACAGGCAATGGAACCAGCCATGGTATCTTGCACCAAGCACCATTCTCCCCAAATCCATCACTCACCAGGCACAGCCCTTCTCTGTTTTTAAGATGAGAGCCATTGAGCTCATTTAGGGTAGTATGGCTGTAGTCCCTCCTATTTCTCCTGAATTCTTTTCTCATCCATGTCTAGCTAGCAGTTTGGCTCCAGTTCTAGTTTTCTTGACTTCTCACATCACAAATTGTTAGCTTTGTCACTTGTAACTATTTGCTTGATTTCAACTTTGACAATTATTTAAACTTAGTGAAAAACTCACACTTCGGGATAAATAGCAGCCTCAAGCAGGCAAAGGAAATAAGTAGAGCTAATGAGGATGCATAGCCAATAAGTAAGAAGATGCAATTAATTCAGAAAAAGAGCTAGATGCTCTTTTACTTATAGGACATTTATAAGTAAGCAATATGTACTTTTGCGGATCCTAGAAGAAGAGTCCGAGAAGATGTAACATGCATAAACATATGAGAAATAAATAATTTGTTTTCGCTTATTTTCATGTTTTTATTTTATTTTTTATTGGTTGGCATTTCAAATGTTGTCCTGCTTACCAGTTTGCCCTCTGCAAGCCCCCTATCCCATCCTCCCTCCCCCTGCCACTATAAGCTTGGTCTACCCATCCACACACCCACTCTCACATCACCTCCCTAGTGTCCCCCTATCCTGGGGCATTGAGCCTTCACAGGACCAAGAGTGTATCCTCCCATTGATGCCAGATAAGGCAATCCTCTGCTACATCTACAGCTGGTGATTTGGGCTCCCTCCATGTGTGTTCTTTGGTTGATGGTTTAGTTCATGGGAGCTCTGGGGAGTTTGGTTAATTGATATAATTGTTTTTCCTATGGGGTTGCAATCCCCTTCAGCTCCTTCAGTCCTTCCCCTAACTCTTCCCTTGGCATTCCAGTGCTCAGTCCAATGGTTGGCTGAGAGCATCTGCATCTATATTTGTCAAGCTCTGGCAAAGCCTCTCACAGGACTGATATTCCAGGCTCTTCTCAGCAAGCAATTCTTGGCATCAGCCATAGTGTCAGGGTTTGATGTATGCAGATGTGATGGATCCCTTTGTAGGGCAGTATCTGGATGGCCTTTCCTTCAGTCTCTGCTCCACTTAGTCCATGTATTTTCTTTAGACAGAAACAATTCTGGGTTAAAATTTTTGAGATGACTTGGTTGCCCCATCCCACAACTGGAAACTGTGCCTATCCACTAAAAATGTTGTTTACAGGTTTTCTCCCCACTGTGTTAGTCATCAGGGAAATGCAAATCAAAACGACCCTAAGATTCAACCTCATACCAGTCAGGATGGCTAAGATCAAAATCTTAGATGACAGCAGATGTTGGCAAGCATGTGGAGAAAGAGAAACATTTCTCCATTGCTGTTGGGAATGCAAGCTGTTACAACCACTGCAGAAAACAGTCTGGCAATTCCTTGGAAACTTGGAAATATTTCTACCTAAGGACCCAGCTTACTACTCCTGGGCATATACCCAAATGATGCTCCAATGTATGACAAGGACAAATGTTCCACTATTTTTATAGCAGCCTTATTTATAACAGTCAGAAGCTGGAAACAATGCAGATTTCCCTTAACTGAGGATTGGATACAAAACATGTGGTACATTTATCCATTTGAGTACTACACAGCTATTAAAAACAATGACTTCATGAAATTCACAGGCAAATTGATAGAACTAGAAAATATCATCCTGAGTGAGATAACACAGCCACAAAAGAACACACATAGTATGTATTCACTGATAAGTGGATGTTAGCCCCAAAGCTCAGAATAGCTGCAACTCACAGACCATATAATACTCAAGAAGTAAGAAAACCAAAGTGTGGATGCTTCAATCCTATTTAGAAGGAGAAACAAAATAATTATGAAAAGTAAAGAGAAGGAAGGATCTGGAAGGGTGAGATGTGGGGTAGGATAAAAGAAGGGCAAGGGCACGTATGGGAGGAGATGAGGAGAAGTTCAGAAGGTCAGGAAATTAGAGGTGTATAGCAGTGGGAGATGGGGAATTGTGGTCCCACCCTTTCTAGCCTCCTCACTCCTTGGGGCCTTAAGTCTATTGAGGGTTAGGCATATCTTCTCCCAGTGAGGCCTGGCTTTAAGGAGGTGAAGCAAGCTGATGCCTGCGGCTCTCCCACTAGCTTGCCTAGTCTAATCAGTAAGTTCAAAATCAGAGGGAGACAGAGAGAAACTCCATCTTAAAATAGTTTAATAATGAATGGTCCTGATGATCACACTAAGTCTGAATTCTAGTTTTAACATGAATGTATATGTATATGCACATGCACAGGGACATACATACACACATACACACTTGCACAGACACACATGAACACACATAAATGGATAAGTGCACACATGCAAACATATCCACAAGCACACAAAATATCTTATATTTATTTTACAATAAATATGACAATATTTATTTTACAATAAATATGACACAGTGAAAAGATCAGAAATTATAAAGCAATTAAAATAAGACTAGGAAAACTACTCAGAAATAAATACAAGATATATGGAAATTTACAATGAAATCAATTAAATTTAAAAACTGTTTCATAGATGAACTAAAAACTAGAGATTTTAATAGAAATTTGAGAAGTTTCTCTAAATAAACACAGGGAAGTATGCATGCAGATAAATAGAATGAATGAGAATTTATGAGACTGAGACGATATACCACAAACATTTATCTTGCAAATAGTATTGAACTTTCAAAGTGATGAAGCATTGTAAATATTGATGAAATAATATTTGAGACAAAATATCTCTAAATTTTCAAAACCTGCAGCCTTGTAGAAAGAACATGCTGGATCTTGAATAGCATCACAAAGGTTATATGACTATGAAGCTATCAAATGCTCAGACCCAATTCCAGAAGAAAAACCAAAGGACAGAAAACACCACACATGGAAGAAAAGCACACAATGGTCATTTTATACACCACGATCATAAGAGAAGACACTAAAAACTGTTCTCTAAATGCTCCAGGTAAAATTAACCCAAACAATGTGTCTATATATTGCTATATGAAACAGTAAGCCCAAACTAAGACATTTTTTTTCCTGACATGAATGACTTCCCAGAAACTCTTAGATGATATTGTCCCTGATTCAGAATGTCATCACATTTTAAATGCATCAGCCTCTACCTCTCCATCCATACTATAGCCCTTCCATTCCCATAATGTTGTTTTGATCCAGTAAGAATTATTGTCTTATTCACAAATTTTATTTTATTATCTATTTTATATCCATGAATTATAATATATATATAATATAGATTTGTTTTCAACTTTATCTTTTCAACTTGTTAGGTGTGCAGTTCAATGACATTAAACATATTCAACTGTTATGTTCTGATATGCACCACCCAAGAACATTTACAAAATGCCAAACAGAGAATTTTTGCATTTATGACTACCTAAACTCAACTCTTAGTAACTAGTTCTCGACATTTTGTGATGATGAATTTTATTATATATGGTAGAATATTAACTTTCTCATGATTCAATTACGGGCACTGAACTTTACTGGGTTATATTTCACTAAGTATTTTCTCATAAGTACTCCTTGGAACAGTGATCTACTTACTTTTTTTTCTAATTAGCATTTCTGATGTAAAAGTAATACTGAGTTCACAGAATATATGTGTGTGTGTGTGTGTGTGTGTGTGTGTGTGTGTGTGTGTGTGTGTTTGTGTGTGTGTGACTTGTGACTCTGTAACTTTTGGGAACAGTGTTGAAAGATTTTCTGTTAGATATATGTTATGCTTGTATCTGCATGAGTTTATGCTTGTAAGTACAGTAGCCATGGAGTATAAAAGGGGGAGTGAATCCTTTGAAGCTAAAGTTCCAGATGTGATCCAAATAACCCATATACAGAAAAATGAACTCATATGTTTTTTTTTTTTTTAGAAGAGCTACATGTGATCTTGACAGTACAATATACAGCAAAATTCAGTGTCAGCCCTTGGCAAGAATAGTTCATGGAGGGTCATTGAGGCCATTAACTCAAAATCCTGCAAGAATGGAGATGCAGTGGAAATGAGAAATTATCAAAAGACATTTAGGAGAACAAATGTAAGAATTAATATTTATGAAAAACAAATGAAACTCTGTAAGTTTATTTTATACACATGGCAAAACTTGGAGGATATCACAGGAAATGACTGGAACCAATATTTATAAGTTATCTATAACTATTAAGCCATTACTGGTATTTCAAAATGTTTGAAGGACTCTTTCTGGAATTCAAATTAAGCCTTTGATAAATATAGCAACTGTACAAAGAATCAGAATAGAGATTATATTTTAACCTTATAATATAAACTTCCCAGACACAAAGGGAAAATGACTAGAGGGAAATACTTCCACTGAGAAAAATGCCCTGCACAGTTGTGACCTTACATTTATGGCCATGTTAGAAAGCAAAATTCTGTAGAGGACCAGAAGTCTAGAGAAATTTTCAAGTTTGTTCATTGACCCTTTTTTGAGTAGATCAACAGTGATTCATTTACACTGTTTACCTAGAGAAACTTCTGTACAGTTAAGCTATTCCTGGGAACAGGAGTATAAAATTTGAGCAGGACTCAGCTCTGAGGGCAGCAGAGTGATCCTGATCAGTGCAGTCAATCCTTTCTCTAAATATCACCTCCACTTTCCACCTGCAGAGATTAAAAATCATCAACAAAGGGGCTCTATGAAATGGATAGCCCCTTTGGTATACACCAGAAAAAAATTAAAAATGTTACAAAAACTCACAACCTAATGATGTAATATTAAAGAAGCAGATATCTTTTTAAGCATGGTAGGATATTTTCTCCATCACATATGAACATAAATCCATTAGAAACAATCACTTGATCATACCGGGTGAATTTATCAACTGTCATCTAATCATGCTGTTAAACACACTCCTAATTTTATTGCTCTCAATAGCTGTGTTTATTTCTTGCGTCTGTGTATATGTATTGACTGGAATCATCTTCTTTGCTTTTCTCAATTCTGCTTTATATGTTTATCCTTCTTTTAAAACTCTAGTTTTCATGAAATTTCTAAGAAGCCAAACCTGACATGTGTGTACAGAGAAAGATTTGGTTGCATCATGGCCACTAACATTCTATGATTACTAATCTAGATTAGTGATTTGTTTGGATCTGGAATCGACTAAAACATTTGCCTCTGTGAAAGTCTTTGAGGACATTTTCAGGAAGAAGTAACCTAGTAGGGAATCATAGCTCCCAGAGTGGGTAATAGCTTTCTGCAGTGGCCTAGATCTGGAGAGATCTGTGCAGGAAGGAATACTGCTTGTCTACAGTTGTTTCCTATTGGCGATTGAATCTATACACTTCAGGCTGCTCCATCATCTGCTAACAGAAGATTGGGACTACTGAGGCATCCAGATCCCTGGATCTTACAGCTACGAAGTTCTCATATGCTCCAGCATGGAAACAGACATTTTTGGACTATTTGGAACATGTCATGAAAACCAATTTAGTTAAATATTTGTTTAAAGTATTATATATTATATATAATTATATATAATTTACATACATTATATAATTGTATACATAAAATTATATATATATATACATATACATATATATATTTGAATCTGACATATCAAACCCATAAAAAAAGACTTCCATGCGGTGAGGAAAAATGTGTAAGTGGAGAAAACAGTCTATTCACACAAGCATCAAACAAGCACTGATAAATTCAGAACTGGATAAAATATAGTTCACTTGATGGGAATTATAGTACAAGACACAGGTTAGTTGGAACTAATATTTCTAACTAGAATACTTAATTTTTTTTAACCAAGTCTCTTATAACTCTGGGTGGCTTAGAACTTATTATAGAGTCAAAGATGACCTTGAGATTCTTGTTTACCTGCTTCCATGTCCGTATTTCTGAGATAACAGGCCTGCCCCCATCATGTATGATTTATGCAGTGGTGATGATCAAGCCCAAGGTTTCATGCATGTTAGGCAAACAATCATCTGAGCTCTATATTTAGCCTGTAGATTTAAATTTCCATAGATCAATTCTAATATGTGCTATGGATGTAAATAAGTTGTTTACATGAATTGTCATTTGGCTAAGCTTAACTTTTTGGCACCAGGAACACTAAAAAGACATATTCAAAGAGTTGGAAGAAGCCTTTTATGTCTTTAGTTTTACATCACAATAAATTATTTTATAAAATCAAAAGAAATTGTGTTACAGATATTTTGAGAAGACTTCTCAAGTTCATCCCTTTAAAACTACATTTTACCAGTTTTCAAAAAGGTCTAGGATTAGAGAAAAAGTAATGCAAGAGAAAACATAATTAAGGCAATAAATATATCTGTGAAACATCTTGTATATATGTATATTTAAATAAAAATGATTTTATGCTTGGTGATTATGTGTTTATTAAAATATCAGTCTGAAGCCCTTAACTATACACAATATATGTCAAATATGACTCAGTATAAGGTGGAGTGGTGTGTTTATAATTATCAAGTGTAGATTATAGCTGGAAATCTCTTTGGGAAAATACAAGAAGCAGGGGAGTTTTGAGCAGGTGACTCAATAGTTAATGTTCTTCCCACAGGTGTGAGGATTTGAGTTCAGATCCTTAAAACCTGGATAAAACTGAAGGCCATATCACAAGTCTATAATTCCCACACTACTGCAGGGAGATGAAGGGGAAGGGAAGAAGCAGGAGAATGCTAGGAGCTCTGAGCCATTTAGCATGTCTTAAGCAATGGAGATCAAAAAGGAAATCTTCACAAACAAACTGGAAGGTAAGACTGACACTCCAGGTTGTCTTGTGACCTACCTATATATGCTAGGGTGACACATATCTGTACTCATAAAAACTTTTATAAATACATACAAATACAAAAATACAAAGACACACAGAGAAGGGGGTAGAGATAGAAAGAGAAAGGATAAGTAGAGAGAAAGGGAAGAAGGGACACTCACTCACATCTCTTCCCAATATTTATTCTTAAATGCCACTAATCTTATTTATCAAGGACCCAACCTTATGATTTCATTAAGCTCAATTATAGAGCACAGCAACCAGATCTCTGGGCTCACTAGCCATTCTGTCCTAATTAATGATCTCCAGGTTTGGTGGGAATCCTTGGTTCAACAAAATGCAGTAGAGGGCAATTGAGAAAGATTTGCAACATTGACTTGTTTCCTCCATATATATGTGCTCACGTGTATACACATACATGCACACATAGGAAAATCAAAGAAACAAATCATCACACATATCTTACCCAACTCTAAAACTTAGTACCTCTGAACTTTTGGGAGCTAAGTGAAGTCACAGCAAAGAGAGATGCTCAATGAGAATAGCTTAAAGTTCCACAGTAACACTTGGCTCTGCAGCAAGTAAAACACAGTGAACAATTAAGTAGCATGTATTTCACAAACCTATAAGAAAAATGATGGAAGTTCTCACCACAAAGAATTATGTATTGAAAGAGATTGACATGCTAATTACCATAACTTGATCATCATAAATGTAATTATACATTACATATTAGGAGACTGTATTATTCCCCCCCAAAAAGGATTTATGATTTAAAATTCAAAAACAGGTTTTTAAGAACTAGAAAAAAAGAATTTCACAAAGCAGTAACATGCATTCCTAGGGATTCTATGTGGTCTTTTACAATGAAAATAATTATTTTGAGGACTGTAAAGATAACTCAGTTGGTTAATTGCTTGCTTTTCAAGCATGAAGACTTTAGTTTCATCCACAGGATTTCTGGGAAAAGAACCAGATATAATAAAACAAATTTGTAACTCCCACATTGGATCCTTGGATGTTCACTGGCCAGCAAGCATAGCTTACTTGAAAAGTTTCAAGCTAGAGAGACTCACTCTTAAAACAAAAAGGGTGGGAGTAAATTGCACTTAAAAAAAAAAGACACTGAACTAGTTGTTATCTGATCTCCCCATGAATACACACTGATGTGGACACAAATTTCCCTTGATCTCCCTAATAAAACTAAATGAAGAAACTAGATACAACTGCCTATGGGTTGTCCATGAATTCTCCAGTGATTTTCATATATTGTTTTACAGAAAAAGAGTGAAACCATGAAGACTTGGAAGACTGGCACATCAGAGGAGGTTCAGCAGATGGATGGATGCTGGGATAGGCTGAAAAGACTAGCGACATTTACAGAGCACTCAAGGATTATTAGGAAGATTAACAGGGTATAATTCAAAGGTTTGCCCAGCATCAATTGGTGAATAGATAAGTAATTGTGATGTGGTACAAGGAAATCCTGATCTCAAATTTCCACTTATCACCATATAGATATTGTATCATTGTTTATTAATACACATTTCCATAGCTGATAACATTCTTCACATCAAGCTTTATGTATTATGTTATTTCAATTTTCTAAAACCAAATTTTTCATCATAAAATCATTTCTAAGAACAAAGACTTTGGTGATTATAGAATATTTCTATACTGGAGCTATAGTTTCTGGATCTAATATGAGATTTTCAGTGTACATTTGGGATAAAAAGTACACTAACCTCTGCATGGGCATGTGGAAGTTAGATAGCAGCATCAGGTGTCTTTCTCTCATTGCTCTCTTCCTAATTTTTTGGGACAGTGTTTCTCATTGAACTCTGAGTTCACCATTTAAGCTAGATAGGCTGTCTACAAACTCTTGAGATCCAACTATCCTAATTCTCAGATTGCTGGGGTTATACACATTCACAACCTTACATGCACTATTTTTTTCACTAGGGTTCTGTAGGAAGCCGCTACCACCGTAGTGCCGGCGGCGAGACCAATCGCCATTACAAGATGGAGCTGACATCCGCTGCCCATCCTGATAAACAAGCTGTTGCGCATGTGCGGGAAGTGAGCGCGCGCCAAGTCACAGCCCATCCCGGGGCGTTTTGGCGGGTAACGAGTAAGCAGCCAATCAGACATGAACACGCTGCTCCAGGGGTATATAAGCAGTGCCTTTTCGGTCCCGGGGTCTTCCTCCTTTCATTAACAATAAACGTTTGCTGTGGAAGGATCCTGGTGTCCGCGTGTGTTCTTGCTGGCGAGACAATTACATGCGGGTCACAGGGTTCAAACTCAGGATATGTCATTGAATACACTTTACCAACTGAACAAGCTTCCCAGCACCTGTTTTCTATTATAAGTGGTACAGAAATGATAATAGTATATATAAGCCTGGATGTACTTTCAGATTGACTTTTAGAAGTGTAATTGCTAAACTGATGAGAAAACAATACAAATTGTTTGACACATAATGCAAAACTTTTCAGTAAAACATTTGTTCTCATACCAGTTTTTCACTCATGTTATTGAGTCATACAATTTCATATCATAGAATCTTTCTGTATTTGGGGGATTATTTTAGTTATTTGTGTCATTATTTTTAATAAAACAAATGTTCTCAGGTGTATGTTCCAGTAGGTAGACAATAATAGCTAACTAAAAAATGGTAATAGTAGTGACAAACATTTTGAAGATAAGAAGGCAGTGACACACAGGAGCTAGTTTTGCAGAAAGATGATGGGTTACATTTCTGTGTCATATCAAAAAAAAAAAAAAAAAAAAAAAAAAAACACTGGTTAAAGCAGACCTTTACTCTGTGCCTCTTCCAAGCAAGAAGTGAATTAATGTGTCCTCAGTCTAGATATGTGGTGCCAATAAAAGGAAAACAGAACAGAGCAGAGCAGAGCAGAGCAGAGCAGAGCAGAACAGATCAGAACAGAACAAAACAAAACCAGGTTCCATAAGTAAATAAACTCACTTAGTGAACCGGTAAGTTTGTTGGGGTTGCTCACAGGAGAATGGATGACTGAAGGAGAGCTTCTTGACTGAAAAGCCCACTCAGAGTCTGAGCTGACTAATGAAAGCTGAATACTTGGATCCCCATGGGTCCTAGACTCCAGAGATGGAAGTCTCCTCTTCTCAACAGTTGTTCCTACTTATGCAAACGTGGTGTGGGATTTGTGAATCTGGCAATGTTCTGAAACTTCCAGAACTTGTGAATTTCATTTAATTGTTCCAACTTGTATATTTTATTAACGTCCTGAATCTGTTGAGCCTCCTTTCTCCCTCGGGAAGGACATCTTACATTGGAGGAAATATCTACACAAGACTTCTACTGTTACAGGTAGAAATAGACTCTCAACATAATGTTAATTTCATTATTTCATATCTTTATTTGACTGTTGCATACACTATATAATAAATTTTGTTTTTTGTATACCTTATTCTCCAATGTTAGCCATCTTCCTCTCTAACTGAAATTCTTCACTCCAGCAAGTTCCTTTTCATCTTCATGGCTTTAATTAGAGTTTCTTGCTGTTGGTAGGAGTGTCTTTACTGGAGCAATGTGAATTTGTCTGTAAATACACCATTGAGGAAAATGACACCTTTCTTGATAGTTCTTCTATTGATGTGAAGAGAGACCATGACCAAGGCAACACTAATAAAAGAAAATGTTTATTTGGAGACTTGTTTACAGTTTCAGAGATAATGTGGATCTCAGGTGGTATAGAGATTCACACTTCTGACTCAAATTTTGATTTTTGAAAAATAGAGGTCTTTAAAAAATAACTGATAAGAAAAAAAAAAAAAAACCGAGAGAGTTTTCTAGGTAAAGCCTCAACTATTGTCAGTCCAAGGATTTTAAAGGGAAAATCATCAAAGTTATAATTTTGGGAACCCAAACTAACTCATATCCTGTCTGAGTGATGGCAATGGTTGATTTTGTAACAGAACTCTAGCAGTTGCTTGAGCATCCATGTAAGGAAGCAAGCAAGCAAGCAAGCAAGGGAGCAAGCAAGCAGCAAGGAAGAAGCAAGCAATAAATACAAAAGGAGACATTGCCTTTACCCTGTTTAATTTTATGTCCTATTACATTGTGAGAATAGCCTAGTCAGTGAAAGTTTTACAACAATCAGGTGTTTTTAATGAATGACCCAACTCTACCAGGACGTCATTCATCTTGGGCTAGTTCAAAGGGTCTATTGAAAATAGAAGTAACTTCCCTGTGGCTTATGTAGCTGTAAACAACTTTGATTTTACAAGCCTAGCGTACTACATTAGCCTCTAAAAAATAATGTTCACCATCATAAAGTTTAGTTCACTATCATTATAGTGAGCAGATATGGTGCTGGAGAAAGAGTGGAGTGTTCTACAACCTTATCCCCAAGCAGCAGAAAGAGAGAATGGGCCAGGAAAATGTTTTTCAAATCTTAAAGCCCACCATCTGTGACTCACTTTCTCCAAAATTTTCATATTCTAATCCTTTCAAACAGTTCTACTCCACGGTGACTACGTATCCGAATATATGACTTTATGGGGACAGGGTCATTCATAATCAAACCACCACATACCTGTGACACAACAACCACTATCTACAAATAGTACTTTAGGTATGGATGGGGCCAAATGTGCCTTATTTATCAGTGATGAAATATTGAGGGCCTAGTCTTCTGCTGATAACTAGTGGTGCAGTGGGTTCATGAGAGCAGTGGCTAGGTCATAACCGAAATACATATTTTTATTGTACACTTCTCTACCATCTATCTCATATTCTTTGTTCTTTCTTGAAATGTTTGCTAAGTACTAATGGAAATAAGGTAGCTGCCTTATTTTGGGTTCAGTCTTCCATTATTATTTATTCCCCAGTTTAAGGGTCTGTATTAATCATTGCCTTTGCAACAAAGGGCTACTTTGAACTAGGCTGAGTACAATAATAATGTTGTTCAGTATAGTAGAAAATGTGCCTCTCTAGTTACTCACTGAGCATCTGTCTTGCTTTGAAATGGCCTTACCACAGCATTAGCCATCTTATTCATTAGTCAGATAGTATGTGCTGTTCCTACTCATCTGTGACAGTTTCTCTTAGATTGAACCTAAAAAAACTTTCATTTGTCAATATTTGCTGAAAATATTACTTTTTAGTTTTTTATGGGCACTTTAAATCATTTACTATTTCTGTAAAAAAAATTCTTTACATACGTTTATAGTCAAATCTATTCATCTTTTTCCTTGTAATTACTATGATTTGAAAAATTGCTTCAAAGTAACTATTGAGTGGGTTCTTTTGTTATTTAAAGCCAAAGTCTTCTTTGACGGATAGAAGTTGAATTTTAATATCATTGATATACCTTCTCAATATCTCTCATCCTCAAAGTCTCTGTGCTTTTCATTATACCATAGCATATAAATACTGACCTTGAAAATTTACATATAGCCTGGAATTTTAACATTTTAAATGTGTCTTTTATACCCTGCTAGAGCTAACTAAAGTTTAGTCAACATTACTTCCTTTTATGCCATGCCCATCTTTCTCCTTTTTGCTGGTACCTGCACACAACAAAAGTTGTTCCAGTGCTTTTCTAGAAAGATGTCCATCATTTCTTTAGCAAAATTTTGCCTCAAGCCTATCCCTTAGAGAAACATACTTATCTTCATTGGCTGCCTCCAATAAAATTCCACATGACCAACATCTCCACTGCGAATGAATTTGGGGAACAAAGATCTTTAGGTGCATTCTGGAGAAAGGGGATTTGGCTCTAGGATAGAGGTTCACTTTTCTCATTCATGAGTACTACACTCAGAACCTGACGGATGCTGGTAAGACAACATGAGAAAGTGACTCTAAACATTGCACTGTTGTCACAGACACCAGGCTCACTGAGACTTTTCAACTGGCAGGTACAACCTGGAGGATTTGTGTGTCTCTGACCATCAGGGAATCATCCTGAAAGTCAAGGACCTGCTCTTTGTTTGCTGGTAGTTCTCACCTATGGAGCTACATAGTAGCTCCCCTGTCCACCATTCCTTGGCACTAGGCATAATATGGTAGTGATGGAGGGATCACAGAGTAAGGTATAAGTAATTTTTCTGGTACTGTTACCAGAGATGTGAGAATCAGACCCTGGGCATTGGCAGACCAAATAAACTAGGCACTGCCACAAACGTCCATAGGCCAATTACACAATGTTTTTTTTTTAAAAGGAGATTTACTCAATGTGTTCCCATTGAGAAGATGAACACAGCTGCTAAACTCTGGGTGCATCTTTAAAGCCCTGACACGAAGTTTGTGTAGAAAAAGAAGGCAAACATTATAAACAACTAAGCAGTCTGATTCAGTCCATTTCAATTTGTAGTCTCTCCTAGCCTTGTTGTCTCAATTCTTGTTTCTCTTGTGAGGCCACTTACAGTTTATCAGAACAGTGTGAACTTCCTTTCTAAGATCCAAGCTCTTCCTCCTGTTGGCACTAGGTTTCGCATTTACCCTTCTACTAGTGTGAAATTGTTGGGGAAATTCTAGTTATTAGAGTCTGTTGTCATAATAGTCTGATAGCGAAAAAGAGGGCCACAACTGGAGAGATGGCTCAATAGGGACCATGTGTGCCACTGACTATGGAACTGCAGACACTCATAAAAACCTGGCATAGTAGCAAACACTTTTGTGGTCCAAGTGTTCCTATGGGAGATGGGTGACAGAGACAAGAGAATGCCCCAAAGCTCACAAGTCAGAAAACATGGAGAATCCAATAAAGAACAAAGGTCTCAAACAAGGTGGAAGGTGAGCACTGATCTCTAAGGCTGTCCGCTGACCTCAACAGATCTACTACAGCACATGTTTCTCTGCACACATATACACACACTGGAAAAAAAAAAAAAAAATATATATATATATATATATATATACACACAATGCCCCCCCACACACATTTAGAACACATAAAACACCTTCTTTCATGACAGGATTCTTTGAGTACTGTACGTAAACATTCTCTGCAGAAGACCACTGAAAAAAATCAATTTTTGTTTTTCTTTCTACCCATGCCTCCTCAGCTATCTATTATGTCCTTGACTGACAAGTCATCCAGTGGTAGAAGATTGTTGAGAAGTATTTTTATTCATTTATGTTAGCCTTTGGGAGCCTATATATAACTCTATTTATTGATGGCTGTCTTTTGAATGCAGATCTTAATTACCAACTATAGTACAAATGCAAACTTTTTTCTCCAAACTCTATTACAATAACTATGATTACTACCAGCAGGAAAGGTTTATTCACATCAGACCAGCACCCCTCTGTGTTCCTCCTTCACAGCTATCATAAAATGTATACTTTCTGAATGACCACATATTGAGGAATAAGTACAGAATCTTCCTCCAATGTAGACATCAATTGGACTCCTTTACAATCATTTTTTCCTTTTAAAAATTGACCCATTCTTTCTTCAAGGTACTGATTTCTGTTTTAGAAAGTATTATTAGTCTCCTTCAAATGGAGAAGAAAAAAAAAACATTCAAATACAGAATAAAGCTTGTTTCTCAGTGTTGAGGGAGGCCAAGACAGGTATTGCAATGGGAATTGTAACTTCTTGCTTTGCCTTCTGAACAGATCTCATTACAGTCCATCTCTCAATTTTGTCTGTCTTTTTCCTAATGTAAATAAATATCTTACAGACCAATGTTTAGAGAGTAATATGGAGAGAATAATTACATTTTAAGAAATTTTAATTTCATTTTTCTGCCTCTATGTGGACATCTAAATGTGTGTTGTTAACTGTGGAGTCTTGAAGAGAACCTTGCAGAGGATCTGTGTTTGGTTCTCAGTACCCATATCAAGCAGCTCACAACCATCTATACTTCAAGGTCAGGAAGATCTAATACTGACTGCTCCCTCCTGTGTTCACTTGAATATAAGTATACACACACACACACACACACACACACACACACTAAATATCCTGCAAAACAAACACTGTGCTCCTCCATTCAGCTATAAGACAGTCAATGCAATGCACTCCAAGGAATTGGGGTTTCTTCAAGAGTCTCAAAAGAAGGAAGACAAAGCTTAGTAACAGCCAGAAAGAGAAGCTTGCCTTTGGAAACCTTTGGAGGGGAGACTGGAGCGCTGGCAATGAGAGTGGGTTGGGCCACACCTTTACTCCTCAGTTATTCACATATCTTGCCTCCTTTCTGTACTTGAACAACATTTCATTTTTCTAAAGGTGGACTTGGATCTGTTTATCTCTCTTCCCAATGTCTGAACATTGCATACATCTCCATTTTATTTTGTATTAACTACCAAGCCTCTAATTAAGCTCAGCTTACTGGGGCTGCAGAACCAGACTCTGAAACCAAACAACTCCAGTTACACCTGCCATTTGTCAGAATCACACAAACAAAACTACCCCATTATAAAACTGTAGCAACTGGGAGCAGTGTGCCTTGCTGAAGTTCCTGAATGTGAAAGCGAGAAGATAAACTTGCCCACATGTCACAGATCCTTGATATTTTCCCTTGGCATGTCCTTTCAACATTCCCGCTGCTCAGCCTCTTCATCCCTTTTGTTTTCAAGTTTGTGAAACTCAATTGTTCACTGTAATTAGTGCTCTCAGTAAATGATTGGGTGAAGGGCTGTGCAATCCTAGTGAGAAAACTACTTGGGGATACCCCACAAGAAAAACTGACTGTTCATCTCCCAACAGCCATCTATTATCTACAATTCCTCAACTAAGTTAGAAACTTTTTAGCCTGTTCCCCTTCCATGTTGGAATTTTTCACTGTCTCAATCTTATGCAGGATGCTTTAACTGCTGTGCGGTGATATGTGCAACAGCTACACCACGTCCAAAAGACAGCATTTCATGACTCCTCCCATGCTCTGCCTCACGTTCTTTCTGTCCACTCTTCTGCCATGTTTTCTAAGCCTTGGAGAGCTGAGTGTAGGTTGATATAGTTGTCCCATCAATGGCTGATGCCTCCTTATCACTTATTTTTAGCACTTTGAACATTTGAGTCTCTGTATATGTTGCTCATTCTTTCCACAGGTACCTCAATTTGTTCCTTGGGGCAATTCCACTTTGCCTCAGTTTATGTTCTGAATTGAATTCCTTAACATCATTTTCAGTGGTAACAAATACTTTTGGTTTTGTAGATAAAGCTTTTTTGTTTGTGCTCATTAAAGGAAAGAGTGTCTGGCTGCTATGACTCTCCTTCTGCTGATGGCAGTGAACAAACGATATATAACTTTTTCCTGTCCCATTCTAATATTTATAATAAGGACATACAATATCTTCTGAATGGTAATCACAGAAATTATATAATACTGTTGAGGGCCATGGGCCACAGTCTAAGGGTTCACTGAAAGAGAGGCTGGGAAGGGACAGGAGGGCGGGAAGAGATGAAGCCAGGACAAAGGTTTCTGATTGAGGCTCAATGCTTTAATGTTCAACTTTCAATTTAAAGGGGATAGCCCACCCCACCCCCAGAGTTCCTTGTTGCTCCAGCCGGCTGGGGGTGAGCGCTGGGGGTGAGCAGAAACCATCCTGCTGGAGGTGAGAGGAATCCATAGGTAATTGCGGGCTGGAGATATCTCAAAGCAAACTCAGCAGGCAGTCTATTCTACAGGCAGCCAGAAAGGCACCAAGGTCAAAGCAAGCACTGCCTCCACCAAGGGCAGGAAATGCCTC
The DNA here is from genome assembly GCF_004785775.1 of Grammomys surdaster. Lineage (NCBI taxonomy): Eukaryota > Metazoa > Chordata > Mammalia > Rodentia > Muridae > Grammomys > Grammomys surdaster. Next base: position 4,267,949 of record NW_021605506.1, read on the forward strand.
CAGGCCATACCTCCAGAGTCCTATTGATTGATCTATTGTGGTAAACAAGGTCTCATCTCTTAGGCCTGCTCAAGGCTGGGGGAAGGGCACATAATACCCTATTATAAAATTCACTATTTGTTTCAGTTCTAGGCAGATACCCTTGTCAACTGGAATGATTTTTCTAACTTGTCCCACATGTTTTACCACCTTTGTTCCATGATGGCTCAAGTATGTATGTGCCCAGGTGAGGAGCCCATTACTAGGTGGTTTGATCTCTCTACAGGATTGCTCTACCCAAGCCTGTGGAGTATCACGTCTCTTCATATATACACAGTGTGTAGAGTAGAAAAAAAATGAGATTTAAGTGCTTTAGCAACTTTAGACCAACCCAGAGGCACAATCTTTGCCTTCAAGACTAGCTATAGTACAAAAGGTATTAACTTTTAGTATTGCTTACTAGTGTTCATTTCATGTGACCTTGGTCTAGAGATCATTCCTGAGATTTCATCCAAGAGCATGGCAGATACTGACTGCAATGTACTGAGACCATTTTGAAACAGCTCCTAACTGAAATATGGTGCTCTTGTAGAAAGTTGGCTTTGAAACACCTGACTATGCTACCCTTAACAAAGTAATTGGAAACATGGTTTTTTTTAGCCTTATTCCAAAATTAGGGTAGAATTTTATAGACATTCTTATGTCTCTATTTTCAGATTATTTCTTCTGCTTTTGTTTTCTACTGTTGTAGTTAAAAGGTCATGCGCAGCTTGGATGGATCACAACAGGCCAAGATGGTTCCACGAGGGTAGGTTTATTAAGAGAGTGGGGGGGGGGAAGAGAAGAATAGAGGATCGAGGCCAGCCATGACCACATGGAGAGAGGGAGAAGAGAAGGGGGGAGGGGAGACAACCTGCAGGTGTGCTGGGTTGAGGAGCAAGAGAGAGAGGAGGGGCCAAGCAGCCCCTTTTATAGTGGGCAGGGTTACCTGCCTGTTGCCAGGTAACTGTGGGGCAGAGCATGCCTGGCTGTTGCCAGGTGACTGTGGAGGTGGAGTTTAACAGATTACTAACAGTAGTCAATCTAAATAGATTTGTTCACGTGCTATGAGTTTTTCTATTTTTTTAAATTTTATCTATCCATCAAAAGTGGATAGAGAAAAGTATGCCTGCTCATAATTTATAAAGCAGAAAAATAAACGTCAGTCAAACTGAAATATCATATACATACGGCTGTAAGAGACAGTTGATACATTCATAACTAAAGGCAGTAAGAGACATGGCCAAGCTTTTAAAATGGTAGCAATGCAAATCTGAGGAACTGAGATCTCTAGGATTCATATAATAGCCAAGTACAGTTCATGTGTGTGTAATCCTAATGCTAGACACAAAGACTTGAGGTTTGCTGTGGATTCCTGGCTAGATAATCTGGACAAACTGATTAGTTCAGGATTCAGAGAGAGACTCTGTCTCTTAAAAAATAAAACAGAGAACACTCTAGGAAGTCATAAAGTATCAAACTCTGGTCTCCATGCTCTTTTTATATCTGTCTGTCTAAAAGCTGTATGTTTGTCTGTCTCTTCTCTGACTCTCCCTCTATCACAAACATAAACACAAACACACACACAAGATCACCCTCATATGTAAGTCATCTTACACAGACAAACATCCATATACATACGAACTTTTAAAATTACTTCAGAGTTTCAATAAAGATTTACTTTCATGCTATTGATTATCAATTACATATGTTCCTAAAGCTTTCCTTCCATTCCATTCCATTTGCTCCTTTATAAAACAATAGTTCAAGCCTACTCTGTGCTAGATTTAAATGGATAGTGAAAAATGACATGTCTTAGCTTTCGTGGTACTTTTATATATTTGACTTAGTGTGGAATTAAAAGAACTAACTATGCTATTAAAAATCCATTGATTAATAGAGAAATTAATTAATAAATTTCACACACTTAACTCTATAAGCTTTGTAGATTCTCAGTGATGATTTAATGTGTCCTCAAGAGCAAGAAGAGAATTGCTGTATTTTGTTCCAGGACGTTGATGGTTCTTACAACTGTAGAGAGCATGGATCATTTGAGATATGAAGAGATGGGTCAACAGTTGTGAGAGTATACTGCTCTTGCAGGGTGTGACAGGGCCCTCAGCTCCCACACCACTAGCTCAAAACCACATGTTAGTCCAGCTAGAAAAGATCTGACACATTTATATTCAGCATCTGTTAGCACCAGCACACATGTACACACATCACACAGACATACACACACATAACTAAAAATAAAAATTTGAAAACATAATTTTAACTATATAGTTTAATGGTCAAAAAGATATTGTTAAAAAATCAGACTATAATATCTGGACTGTGCAAATAAACATAGATTAAGACTTGATGCTGTAGTTTGGACTTTTTTTCAAATTGAGAAAAAGCCTGTACATCTGGAAATTGGTGGGGAATTTGAGAATGGTCAGAGATGGATATGAGACATTTGGGAGAAGATGTAGTCATTACCAGTGGTGAAAATTATTCCTAGAACAATAATGAATGGCTGACCTGTATTCAACAATATAAATTACTTGAGAGTATCATAAAAGACTAGAAATGTGAAGAGGAAGAGGCTAGCAAGATTGTTCTAACAGGCCTGGAGGAAACAATGATGGTCTAATCCTTTTACAATGGTGACTTACCAATATTATTATTTTTATTATTTGATTCTGTTTAGTTTTATTTCTTATCTGTAGATGTGAATGTATAAAGAAATTACATATGTAAGTGTATGAACTGTAAAGGCCAGAGGTTGACAAATGGTGTTTCCTCCTCCCTTTTCCTCTTTATTTTCTGAGACAGGCTTTCTCAATGAACCTAGAACTCACTGATCTCATTAAGCTAGCAGATCTGATTGGCTTTCTGCCTCCACAGTATTGAGAATATAAACGCACACCACTATACCCAACATAACTTTTATATAGCCAGGGATAAATAGATACTGGGTCCTCTTCTATGTGAGGCAAGCACTTTGCCATCTGAGCCATTTCCTCACACCTCCCATTTCTTTGGTTCCAGTGCTTTTCATTTGTCTGGCTGTGGTTGTGCTGAAGAATGAAGTAGACTTTTGCTTTTCACAAGCAACTTTTCAAACTAATTATGAGTCCAAACCCTTCTGGGTTTGAAATATTTGACATTTCAATCCTCGTATAATGATTTTGTCTATATTTTCATGGAAATTGTGTCATACCTTTCAGAGAGTTAAGACAAAAAATTTTGTACTTCCAGCATATCTGGCTCAAGCTGTCACATCAGTGTGATGACATAGAGTCTTCCATTTCCAAATCTTACAGAATGGGATGTATTTGGCTACTGTTAGGTATGAATATGGGTAGTGATGCATGAAGACATGCTAAAGACACTGCCCTTCAGGGTGTAATATTGAGCGTGCTCTGCTTTCTTAGAAAATGTGAGCTTATGAAAAGTTTTTGGTTTAGTGAAAGTGAACTCTCAAAGAGACTATGGGCTCCCTATTTATGTGTAGTCTGCTCTGACACCATTAGAAACTATCAGTGCCTTTCTTTCTTTTATCAGAAGACACAACTAATGGAACTACCTAATTCTGACTGGAGAACTCAAAAAGCAGGAGATAATAAAGCTTTATTTCTTGATAAATTGTCTGAGGTCTTTCACTATGGAGTGACAAAGCCTAGTAATTCTACAAACTAGAGATGATAAAGTTTGTGGGAAGACTAGAGATAAATACTGAAGCATAAAATTTATAACCATTTTGTAAAGAATGAAAGTGAAGACTAAGAGAAGATGCATAAACATTCACATATGGGGCTATGATGGAAAAGGAAAAGAATATGATAAGGGAGTACATGTTAGTGGTGTTGAATTATACAGTACAGCTGTGATGAGCAGGAAACTGACTACTGAGTCTCACATTTTTAGGAGATTTATGGATTAGGATACTGTCACTCCATTGTTAGAGCTCTTTACCACGCAGTTTCCCTGCCATTCAAATTAAAACTTGCCCTGAGAAATGAATTTAGCCTTTCTAGTGTACACAGGTTCATAAAATGGCAAGTTTGTGAGATCAGTAATATCAGAAACAAGAGAATTTTATCTGGTTAGAATACATGTCTACTTTCAGGAAGCATGACTAATAATTTACACTCAAGAGACAACTTATTTGTCAACCCACTAATTCCTTATTTGAGAAATGAACTGTGCAAATAATATTTTACTTTGCAAAACATTTTATCAAAGACAATTCAATTCTGAAACTAGTTCTCACCATTAAAATTTGAAAAAAATATAAGGTTTAATATAAGAATGAACAAAATACATTTTGATATCTGCTTCTGTTGCAGAGATCTTCCTGCCCATTGTATTTGCAGTGGAGCTTGGTGATTGGACAGTAGAAGAGGTATTTGGAGGTGAGACTAGGAGAGAGAAGGAAGGAGAGGAGGAGGAATCAAGATGGCAGAAGGTGTTACACTCATATCTCTAGCAGTTATTTATTATCAAAGTCAGATATTGAGTTAACAATTCTAATTGTGTGGACACCTTGTGTATTGAGTGTTTGCTGATGTATAAATCCACTGAATCATGTGTAAGCTTTAAGAGTCTTATTTCTACCGGTTACTAGAACTGATGTATGTATTGTATGGGGGGTAGTAGTTATTCCCTGGATTTTGAGGCATGATCTCTGCAGAGCTGACTGGCAGATACAGGAGTCATGCTATTGTCTTGTGGAGCCAGTATCCAGCATCATAATTTATGCTTTAAAATAATGTAATAAAGTGGAAATAAATTATTTTAATCACTAATAATGTGAGTCTTAAGTTAGAATTCTCCAGAAGTAGAAAATAAAGAATTTTTATGATTTGTTATATAAAAATTGATCTTGAGGCTATAGAAATATTTAAGTGGATAAGTGTACTCCTGATACAAGGAAGGTGTGAGTTTGAATCCATTTCTTTGCAAACCATCATTCACTCTCTCCAAGAGATAGATGGAGAATTATAAAGATATTTTATGCCCTCTTTTAAACTCTGATGTCACACACACATTCACATACACACACACACACACACACAGAGAGAGAGAGAGAGAGAGAGAGAGAGAGAGAGAGAGAGGGAGAGAGAGAGATAGAGAGAGAGAGAGAGAGAGAGAGAGAGAGAGAGAGAGAGAGAGAGATTTACGTAAAGCATTTAAATAGAATACTGAGACTGATCCATACATTCTACAGAACATGGGGAGAAAGCATTGGGATCTCAGTCTGATGGTGCTTTTTATTTTTTGTACATTTTTGTAAGGCATTAACTGGAGCATGAACTTCTAAAGCTTTAGTTTTTATCATACGTATACTTATTTCTATTGTGTGTAGACTGCAAATGTTGGAAAATAAAATAATATTTAAGCAGAATTAAGCAGAAAGAGGGATTTAAAGTGGAAATTTCTGGGTTTGTTTGAGACTCAGTTGTGTCATGTAATGTTTTTCTGGAAATTATGTTTTGAGAAGATATTTTGTTGAAGCAGATCTGTGGAAGGATATTTTGGAGAGAACAGATATGTGGTGGTTATTTTGCAGGCTGACTGGTGAAAGGGCATGTGATGTTTTGCTGGAGTAGATGCTTGAAAGAACATATGATGTTTGGAAAGTGTATAAATATAACCCAACAGCCAGTGAACAATGTTGTGGCATTGGTTCACCTTGTTGGACTTTGTTGGGCTTTACTGATCCTGGTCTTTGCTCACAATGCTTTAGCATTGGTTCAGCTTTCTTTCTTCTCTGATCATTGCTTCTCATAATTTCTGGGAGATAAATACACAAAAAAAATTTTGGTGGTTTTCTGGCTGCTTTTTGAGTCAATTGGTGTAGCATCCTGGTTTATTTTGTATCAAGCTTCTACTGCTGGTATGTTTGGTACTCTGCTAGTCGACTGGACTGCAGACAACAAAGATTGGAATTGACTCAAGGAAATACTTCTAAACAGGTCCACATCCTTCTTGTTCTATTAGTCTTTTTTCTTCCATACTTTTGGTCAAGGGGTGAAAAAGGGAGATTGAAGTGTTTAAAAACCCTTGTAAAAGAAGGTTTTTGAAAAAAATAAGCCAACAAACTTCCTTGTCTTAGGATCTTTACCAATTAAAACATTCATTGGGATGTAGTTTGTAAATATCATAGTGATGATTATTACTGTGAATAAGATAATTTATGCAACATGCATTTCTGGTAAACTACAATTGTCACCATTTACCCAGGTTGGTACTGGTTAGAGTTAGAGACTCCATAAGCATATTCATGCAATCTGGATTCAGAAAAGGTACTTAAAATCATTATGTTGTGCTATATAATCCTTTTATATGGAAATTGAAAATTTCTCATATATGAATTTAGAAATGAGAAATTCTCAAATTACAGAAGTAAAAACAAGCCATGAGAGGTTATAAGTTTCAATGAATGATGCACATACAATGAGACAGCAAAAGGAATTGAGTATGCCAGAAAACATATGTTAGTATTAGTAGGTTATAATAATTTTTTTCTTCTTCTGTGTTATGAATATATTTAAGTATTGTATATTTATATGAGAATATATTTTTAATATTATGTCAAAATATATATTCTTGAGTGTGAATATATATATATATATCCATGTATATAAGTATATTTTTATATTTATGTATGCATATATATTTGTTATATATATATACACACACACACACACATATATATATATATTTATATATATATATACACACACACACACATATATATACACACACACACACACACACACACACACACACATATATATATATATATATATATATATATATATATATATATATATATTGGCTTAGTGATTAGTAGAGTTTACTATTCTAAGAATTAGAGTTTGGTTGTAGACACCCACATCAAATTTCTGTCAATTTCATGTAAGTGTAAAATTCACAGGTACATGAACACAGCTGTACATTCATATACACTTACACATAAATAGAAACAAATGTATTTAGAAGAATACATACAGGAAGAATTCTTTTAGATATTGAGAAATTGTATATATTTATGAGATACATAAAGATGTTATGATACAGAAATCTATGTCTGTTTAATATGGACATGTATAGAGAATGTGCTATACATATGATTCATGTAGGTAAAGTACTTAGCCTCTTGAGTATAATTGAGATGAAGGAGAGGCATGAAATAATTCTCAAAGCCCTGAGAACTGTGTCTAGAAAGCTTGATCGGTAAAGAAAACACTGCCTCTACAAGTATGTGGTGGATCTGAGTTTGTTTTTCAGTAGTATTTTTTTTTTTTTAAATCTGGGTATGGTGACATGACTGGAACAACAGAAATAAGAGTCCTGAAACCTCACTGGCTAGCCATCATGCATACTTGGCTAGTTCCAGGCAAGTGAGAGACCCTATCTCAATAACCAAGATAGATAGTATTTAGTAATGAAGCATAAGGCTGACTTTTGACCTATCTATGCATTTATATACACAACTACACACTTGTGTGTATTGGCACAATAAGAACATACATATAATTTATGCCTAAAAGCACACAAAGTTCAAACTGGATCCCATGTTTTCAGTTGGGAAACGGTTCTATTGTGAAACTTATCAATTACTAGGAAAAAAGAACATAATAGACCACTGAACTTTACATATGCTGTGTGCTTTGAGGGCAGCTGTATTTCTAGGAAAAATTGATTATGGCTCACAGGTTCACATTAATTCCATGTCTAACATCAGAAAGTACTTCTTCCCACTCTGCCTCTGGCATACATTGATTTTGGACATCCTTGGGTGATTTTGATTCCTCCCAGCACTTGATCAGCCTCTGAGATCTAATAAGACACACTTTGACTCCATCATCCACATAGGCACAAATGAAGAGACTCCTCGAGGCAGAAGTTTTCAAAAAGTTGAAGCTAGGATCAAAGTACCAGAACCAAAAAAGGTGAGAGTCCTCCAGGAACATGCTTTTCCTTTTTATTTGCTGGACTCATGCAGTGTTTATTTTGTCAGTTTTCTTTTTATGAGAGTCCACATTCCACCAATGTTTCAAAAATTAATTTTGACCTTCTGGTAATATTTTAATTTCACATATTTCAGTGGCTTTTCTTTTTTCAACAACACAATCTACACATTCATTATTCCTTTTAGAAAATAGTATTATCTTGCCCAATGTAAGTGTACACTCTCTACTAATTACACTGCCCCTGTTCACAAGGGCAAGAGCTTGGGCATGGGAAGTAGCACCAGTCCCTGCAGGGAGATGTCTTTGGAACTTCCCTGTGATTTTTACTGGGTCACTGCAGACAGGGGATTACCCACTGTGCAGTTTTGCCTTTTTTGTACACTTGATATGTCATCTAGCCCTCCTGATAATCATTTCTATGTGTGCATATGGTAAGGTGACAGCAACTTTGAGGTGATGGCAATTTTGGTAGGGTAAATGAAAAGTACTGAGTAGAATAATATAGTAGATGGTTACTATTACTGATCATAAGAATATCTCTTTAAATTTTGTATAAATATGACATTAAAATATAACCACTAAGAAGTTTCAGATAGGAGCCAGATATTGTAGCATACATCTGTGATTTTAGCACTGAGGTAGCTGTGGTTGGAAGATTGATGTAAGGTTGAAGCCACATTTAGATACCTAGTAAAATAGAGATAGAGTGGGATCGGGAAATATCTCTTACAGAGGACCAACTTTGTTTCCTTGAATTGATGTCAGGTATCTTACAATGACCTGTCCAGATGATCTGATGCCCTTTCCTAGTCTTCATAGATACCTTCACCCACAAGCACACACATAAGCACATGCACACACACACACACACACACACACACAACTGGAATCTGCGTGCACATGTAATAAAAAAAAATAACCACAAAATGATGTGTGCCAGATCATGCAGGCCTATATGAGACACTGTTCCCTCCTCAATAAATATTAAAAAAATATTAACAAAAGAGGAAAAAATTAAAGAAGGAAAAATGAACAAGGAGAAATGGAGTGATGGCAAGGGAACAAAAAGACAAGAGGAAAAATTAAATTTGTTCTTGAGTGAAAGAAGAGGTGATGTTTCTCATACTCAAGTGAAGCCACGTAACCCTCCTTTGGTTGATTATCTGTTCCATGGAGGCACAAGCCAACTTTATTAATACGGACAACTGCCATTCATGTTCTCCACATATTTCAGTCTAATTCTCCTGCAAGTTGCTCTAGGTACATACTGAACTCTCTCACACACAATAAATTCTAAACTCTCTTCTCACAGTCAAGACATCTCTTAATATGTGTCTTCACGTCTCTGAACAGCCAACCTCTTTCTATTCTTCCTTTGCCACTTGCACTATCAAAGGTCCCAAAAAGTTATTTCTGACCATTTCACCATACCCATAATCCCTGAATAGTCTCTTATGCAATATTTTGATCATATTACTCTATTGCATTCATTTCTAACTAGATATTTTTCATAATTTATATCTTGAGTTTCTTGTCTTTATTACATCTGTCATAAATTTCTACCACAGCAGTTACATTGCTGATTTTCACCTACTGTATTACAATTTCTAGTTGATAGTCATGGATGAGTGATGTTCATTATGTATTGAATGAATGAGTATTTTGTTGAAACTTACCTGGAAAGGTACCCTGAGGAACTGGGGAGAAACTAAGTTGGTAAAGTGCTTTAAGTGCAAGCATGAAGACCAGAGATCTTGCTGGGTGCAACTTCATAATCCTAATACCAGGGAAGTAGAGACAAGCAGAGGTTTAAATTTGATGGCCGTGTATTTGAAAGAGCAAGTTCTAGGTAAAAGTGAGAGGTTCTATCTTAGTAAAACAACATGGATGGAATCCTGCTGAAGGGAAAGACATGTTAGAATTAATAAGGCCTTCAATTTTATCCTGTCCTGTCTCAACTTTTCTCTACCCTGTTTTGTTTCTGGTGATGCTTAGAAAAAGATTCACCTTGTTTTTTTGTCTTCTTTAAAGAAAATACATATACAATTTAAGCAGATTATTCAGAAAATTTAAGCAAAGCAAATATTTCAAAAAGAGATTGGAGCAGATTGTCTCAAGGTACATGAACAACTAGCATTTTTAAAGAAGTGTTTTTAGATTTAAAAGAATATTTATCAGTATGTATGAGATTGGCGGATATTTACTCAGTATATAACCTTTTTTTCTGCAACCCAATCTATGGTGAAACAGATTCCAATTTAGAACATTCCATTCATGATGCTATAGAGAACCCCACAGTAAGAGGGAAATATTAAACCACAATGCAGATGATATAATGGCACCAGGTCTTTATAGGATGAAAACTTTCATCGCTGATATAGTAGGAACAATTCAACTATAGCTTTAAGATTGCTTAGATACAAAGTATCATTCAATCATCATGAGACACAGCAACCAAGAATCAGATAGTTTTCTTGGTCACCTCTGACCTAATCTCTTGTGTACAGAATATCAACTTTATTCCTATTCTTTCTTCATTTAAAGAGTTCCTGATATTTTTTCATACTTGCTAATCAATCTGGAGAAAATTCTTGCTGTCTGGATTTGAATTAAAACTATTTAAGAGTCATCTTTTCAAAGTCCCTACCCTCTAGTACACTTCTTGCATTCATCTGAGTAAAAGCTGAAAGAGCATCAGCTGAGGAACCCCAAGACCCCTTAATCAGCACAAAGAAGATTTATTTGCCCCAAAGGGACAAAGGACAGTGAGTAAGAAACAAGGAGGTGGGGCAGAGTTATTTTTCCTGGAGGACAAAGGACTACCTCTTGAAAGAGGATATAAAGGTGGCTAATAGGCAGATGACAGTTTACAAAGCCAAAAGGGGAACTCCTGTTGTAGGATGAGGTGTTTAATTTTAATTGGACATATCAATTGATGAGCCAAAAGATATTTTGATTGCTGGAATTCAATACTTAGATATCTAGACATTGGTAGTCAGACTCAGAATGAAGTAGTGGACAAATAATGGAATATATTTTGATGAATAACTTTAGGAATGTCATCTAATTGTTTTTAGCAAGGTAGAGGTATTCAAGCAAAGGGCAAGGGCTTCAAGAGCCAGGCATATGAACTGGAGAACTCTCTTCATAAGCTCTCTAAAAAGCCCTGTAGAGAGTGTACTGGTCTGAGGTAAAGTACACTGTTTGCTCCCCCAATTCCAGTGGCCTGCTTTAACTTTTCTCATATTATTTATTTCTCATTATAATCATGAACTTTTTTCTCTGGCTGAGACACATGGGTCCCTATAATTTTTTTTTTTAACATTGTAAAAACTCCTACCTTACCTGTTACAGCTATTAACTTTTTCAATTTAGTCTTTCTTTGTCTGAATCATGATTTATTTTAATTTAATAGCTACAGCTGTTTGAGTTTTTCCTGGAAAAACACACCATAAACATATCTACTCAGCCAAGATGGGGAACCACAGGAGATCAAATTAATACATATACGAATGTCCAGCTTGTGAACTATGAGTGAGTGTTTCTGGTAATATTTAAATCAGTGACACTCAGTCTGGCTTGTTCTTAATCAGTTGCCATCTTCCTGAATAGACAAGACCTGTGGCCACAAGTGGCTGTGAAAAGGTATTTTTTAAGTTAGTTAAATAGTATAACAGAAAGCCTCAATTCACTAATACAAATAGTTAAAAATAAGTCAGCTAACTTGCTAATCCAAGGCTGCCACAGAAGATGCAGGGAAACAAAGGTCAATTGAGTGCTCCAAAGATCCACCGGCTGTGGAAGATTGGGAAAGTGCCCAAGGGTAAATTCCTTAAGAACGAGAACATTATTGGAACACCCATCTGTTCCTGTGATGTTTTAGCCTTCTCTGGAAAAACTCCCCCCAAAGGGCCCACGAACTTGCTAATTAAATTCTGCCAGGTGGTGAGCTGGCTCAGATAAATTCACACTGGGTCCCAAGGCCACAGAAACCAGGGACAGTTCTCGAGAGATCCGTTTACACACATTACAGATATTTGAAACAGCCAATTGTATATGACTGTGCCACAACCCCTTCCTCCCCCTGGCCTTTACCTTTAAATATCCTAAGCTGTTAGATGGCAGGGTTGAATCCTCTGTCTCCTATGGGAGATACGTTTGGATCCGAAGCTTCCTATATTAAAAAGAACATGACTTATGTTATTACAGCAAGAGGTCTCTGGAGTGTCTCTGGGGTTCCTGTCGAACCCAAGTCTATTTTTGGTTCTGGAGAGTCTTTCAGCTGCAGCCAGTGCAGGCTGCCAGCACTGCCACCCATGAGATGTCAGTGTGGAGGATGGCTCTGTCAATTGTCCATGCTGTCTCCACAAGGCCCAGACCATCTCACTGTCCACGTGTTACCAATAGAAATGAGACTCTAAAGCTTAGATTATTCAAAGGCTTTATAAGTTTGATAATGCTCAACGAACAAGATGTCCACACAATTGGAAGTGTTAGCCAATTAACTAATGTAGATATAAGTTATTACACAGGACTGCTCTTGGTACATTCGTGAGTTATCCATGGCTCCTACATCTCTGCTCCTCCCTAGCTCCTCCTCTTCCTTCTCTTCTTCCCCTCCTTACTCCTCTTCTTCCTCTCCTTATTCCTCGAACCTTAGCAACTCCCAACTATCAAGGAAAATATGCCGCTACAAGTGAGTGAGGTTATTAGAGTATGTTAGAGGGGTTCCTTATGGGATCAGGGATGGCACAAAGTCAGCTGCTCTATTGGAACTCTCTGCAGGATTTAGAGATAGCTTTAAAGCTTTGGAAATCTCCTCTAAGCTGATCAGTCTCCTGCTCAGTAGGTGTTTAGTGTGTCCATAGTGAAAGATAGGTCTGGGGACAACTAGTGAATGGTATACATTTCAGCTATGCTAAACAGTGATAGTTGTTACTTCTTGAGTCTTATGAGCATCCCACTCCTTCCTGCAGTGCATGTTTCAATTCAGAGGCAGTCACTAGGTAATCATCTCCTTAAGAAAAAAAAAAATAAGTGAATAAAAGAAGTTCCATACTCCATCTTAACTGGATTCTATCATTCTGTGGTCTCTGTGGTAGAAACCTGGAAAGAGCTTGACCAGAATGATACATAAAGAAATCAAGGAACTGAACATTCTCTGGAATCCATGTTCATAGCTAATGACTTTATAAATACTGGAGTATAATTGTGGCTGTTACTTTGTTGTAAAATGAGAAAGCCACCACCTTTACTAGTATCTACAGCAGGGCTTGAGCTAGCAAACCAGTGTCCAGATCAGGCCAAATGAGAACATTTTGGAAAGCCTAACTTCTTTGGCATTTGTTCAAAGTATGCTATTGGAGTGAAAAGAGATAATGTATATTAAATTGTTGAATACTTAATTCAGAAGACGCATCTAGTAGCAAGGTCATTGTGAAATTATCAATGTTCCATTGTAAAGCAAGTTCAAGATCCACCTCTGTTCTACCTCTTCTCCAGGCTGAGAGTGAATGCAGGAGTGTAGTCATGTCATAAAAGCCAGTTCTGCAGCTGATTAAAAAAAAAATAACTCATATAACTGGCCATGGTACCTTCATATAGGCAGTGGGAAGAAAAAGAATGAAATACTCAGGAATCCTTGGTAACATTTCAAAAGGCCAATCAGAGAGACAGAGAATGTTTGTCAGTGAAGTCCACTAACGTTTTGTTTTGAGACAGTGTCTCATTTTCCCACAACTTGTCTGGAACTCACTATGTGGCTAAGGATGATTTTGAACTTCTTACCACCTTTAGAAGTATCTACAACAGGGTTTGAACTAACAAACCAGTGTCCAAATCAGTCCAAATGAGAACATTTTGGAAAACCTAACTTCTTTGGCATTTGTCTAAAGTATGCTATAGGAATGAAGACAGATGATGTATATTAATTTGTTGAATGTTTTGTTTAACTTGATGTTAAGCAACCACTCTATCAATTGTACAAATGGAGATAAATCCTCAGTCCTAATGTGTCTTCTTTTAATGGATGTCTTTTATAATCCCACTTGTTAGAAGGCATTTGTTTTCCTGAGAAATTGGAAAACAAAGAACTATTATCAAAGAAACAAGGTTAGGAAGTCAAGGTTGGTTTAACTCTCTTTAGATATGTATGCTCAATAATCTCCTTGCTTGGTATGTTCCTACTTAGTCATAGAACAGAATTGGATTTTGTGTAATATGACTTTATAAAGGCAGTTTGTGCAAACAAGTTACCAATTAAGAATGTGTTTATATTTAGTTTCACTCATGATATAACCTATAGTTGAAAGAGTACTGCAGAGACATGTGATGAAACAAGTGTGATCAAAGAAACCCAGAAGAGGTACATAAAGCCTTAACATAGAACAGATTCCATCAACTTACTGTGAGAAGTGTCTTAGTTTCATTTCCTGTTTCTGGGTTAAAATATTTGGATAAGAAAACAGCTTAAAGTACAAAGTATTATTTTAGTTCACAGTTCAAGGTATCATGATGAAAAGCTGGGGAGTGAAGACAGAAGAAAAATAAAGGATACATTCAAATGATGCCAGGAATCAGGAAATGTACAGAGGTGGATGCATATTTAATGCTCAGCAAGTGTTGTGGATTGCCCTGCCTTGTATTTTTTTAATGTTAATTCCCCTTTCCTGGGAAAGGCTGTAGAGGAGGAGTGAGTGAATCATTACACAGGTGAATTCTAGTGAACCTTCTGCCCACCTTAATTTGTAAAATAAAGGCTAGAGCCAGTGATTGGGCAGAAGAAGGGGAGGTAGAGATATAAAGGTTGGTGGGAAGAGAGCAGAGGGAGACAAGAGAGACAACAAAGGATGATGGAGGAGGACAATAGGGAAGCAGAAGATGGAAGGACAAATGCAGTCTTAGAAAACCCACCAGTTATAAGAGTCTCATAGCTGGGGAATAGAGTAGTGTAGTGGTGAATCTGCCCAATCTAGGCATGCAGCATATATTCATAATTATTGAGTTGTGTTTTCTTTGACCAGTCCTATTTGGGTTGGAGATTTACCGCAACAAATTGGCTCCCAACTTATTGCTTAAAACTCAACTAACCTGAAGTAAAACCCCCATAAAATGCTGAGTGAACCTGAGGGGCCTACAAAGGAAAGCAGAAAGGCTTCCTCCCCCAACTCCCAAACAGAGAGCTACTGCCAGAGTCAAGAGCAGCACTCAACCTGCAGCTGGTCTTGATCAGTGCCCTGTAAAAACTACAGGGAAGAACAGGTGATCCTAGAACAAAACTGCCTTGCTTTGGATAAGAGATTACAAATAACACTAAAACTAAAGATTCAAGATTTTGTTTGTCTAAATAAGCAACAGAATGAGGAGAATGAAGGTTGGAGACAGAAGCTGGAAGAGATGCTAGAAGAGTCTGAAGAACAGAGAGATAAGATTAAGACTTGGCAACATAGCCTAGAGAAAACACTAGAACTAAAGATTCAGGATTTCATTGGTCAAAATAAGCAACAGAAAGAGAAGAATGTAAGCTGGAGACAGAAGTTGGAAGAGATGCTAGAAAAAAGAATAGGCACATACAGTAAGTATAAAGTTAAAATATAGGGATTATTTGCTTTAAGGAAAGATTTATTAAACAGATTTGTCCAAATCTCATGGGGATTATTGCCCGAGGTTTGGATCTTAGATAGGGAAAATTGTCATTGGCTCTAGAGTAGAGTACAGTGTACAATTGGAAGCTACTCTGGAGTGCAGAGCCAAACAGATAGATGGTATAAAAAAAATGTTCTAGGCAAAGGGACAAACAGAAAGATAGTGTAAATCAGATGTTTTCAGGTGATAGAAAGTTATATTGTCTCACAGGAGACTTGAGTTCTGTCTAGCATGGGCCCCATGGGAATTCTGAGTTCATTTTCTGCTTGGCAAAATACGAAAGACTAAGAATAGGCACATACAGTAGTTTAGTTAAGATAGGGAAAGTTGTCACTGGCTCTAGAGTAAAGAGTACAGTGTACAAGTGGAAGCTGCTCTGGAGTACATAGCCAAACAGATAAATGGTATAAATAAAAAATTGTTCTAGGCAGAGGGCCAAATAGATGGTATAAATAAAAAACTATTCTTGGCAGAAGGCCAAACAGAAAGATAGTGTAAATCAGATGTATTCAGATGATATAAAGTTATATTGGCTCACAGGAGACACAGGTTCTGTCTAATGTGGGCACCATTGGAAATCTTGGTTCATTTCCTGCTTGGCAAAATAAGGAAGGAAAATGGGTGTAATTTTCAGTTTTGTGGTTATATTTTTCCTCTGGGAAAGAGATAAAGATAAAGGTTTTTCTGGTTACTGGCTCAAGGATATACTATTCTGGGAAAAAGGTTTTGTGTAAGTATTTTCAGAAGAGATGATTAAGGTATTTTCTGGTTATTGGCTCAAGGACATTCTGTTTAGGGGAAAAGGTTTTGTCTATGTATTTTCAGAAGAGATGATTAAGATATTTCTACCTCTCAGAATTACATAGGTTAGACATGACAGAGGCAGGCCACCAGAAGACTAGATTCCAGAATTCAAACAAAAATTATCTTGATATTAAAATTTGTTTTGAGAATTGTATACTGAAAAATATACAGCCTTGGTGTATCTACTCACCAAGCAAGCTGAGCAGACTTGCTTGAACCTCTGATGTCCTGGAATTGCAGCTGGATGCAGTGAAGACAGAGATGTCAGAGGCTTATCAATTTACCCTTTCCCTGCCCCTCTTCTAATATCTCAACACCCAAATTCAGTTTGAATAAGTTAAGAGTCAGGGCCCCTATTCTCTGAGCTTGAGGACTGAGATGGTTAGTATTACTAGGTTGTCCTTATAAGGAAAAGTAATGGTTTTATTGAAACAGGGAGGAATAGTTAGAAGTGATTATTTAGTCATAACCTATCTGGTAGAAATCCGTATAATTGTTATTAAGCTAAAGTTACATTTCCTAAATGGTACAAAATTTATTTTGATTTCAAATTTAAAGTTTTCATTGTTATGAGTTTCTTATTGATATAAAAGTGAGATTAATACTGTTATTCTCATTGGCATTGTGCCTATATAACACATTTAGGAATATAAGTTTTAGACCCAGTCCTTCTTAAATTTTGTTAACTGATTTGAGATGGTTAGCCTGTAAGTTAAGGGCCTAATGCAAATTCATGGCCTGAGTTTTCTATTAGGGTGTTTTCAAGATTTTAATTAGAAGTAGCTGAGAGGAGTTAATGGATGACAGTCCAGATTGCTTTACATAGATAGTTGGTTTTCAAAAACATCAGAAGTCCATAGAATTGACATTACAATCACTCCTATTTAAATGTTCATTTTGATTAGAGACCTGTCTGCTCCTGACAGCTTCCCTGTCTTGGATTCTAAGAAGAAATAGAATATCTTTGGAGTTACTCCAGTTGTGGTGAGACAGCCACTAGGCAAGACCTGTCTCTTTTCATCTACAGAAAAAATACTGTCCAGAAAAGTACACATTTTCAGAATAGTCGACTGATTATATCCACCAAGATAGAGTAGTCAGTCCTTAATATTCCTGCATTACTAGGTCTGTCAAATGATCCTGGGCCAGAAGGGTGAAGATCGGATGTTCCAACGTTTTGAAGTATAGGACCTGTCCAGGTGTTCAGTGGTCTCTGTGTATTGACTAAGTTGTAGGAGCTATGTTTTGTGCTTTCCATAATTTCGGTTAATACAGTCATTCTGGATTTCTGACAGGGGTTGAAGACTTAGAGTCTCATAGCCAACCCAGGCTACTGATATTGAGTGAACAGATTAGAGAGGATGGTTTTCAGCTGACATTCATTCTAAACCCAGGAAAAAGGCCAGGTTCAGAACTAAGTCTATTAGTTAGGACAGATGACAGAGGTTCTATTTAGTTAACAAGAATGATGAACTGTATGTAAGGTCTATCTTGTACTTTAACAAATGGTAATACAATTGTGTTCAATTTATATCTGGCCCTGGCCTTGTATTTTGATGTTAATTCCCCTTTCCTGGGAATGGCTGCAGAAGGGGAGTGAATCATTACACAAGTGAATTCTAGTGAGCCTTCTGCCTACTTTAATTCGTAAAATAAAGGAGCCAGTTATTGGGCATAAGAAGGGGAAGTGGAGAAATAAAGGTTGGTGGGAAGACAGCAGAGAGAAGGAGAAGATGATGAAGGACAACGGGGAAGCAGGATGTGGATAGATAAATGCAGGGTCTGGAAAACCTGCAAGTTATAAGGGTCTCATAGCTGGGGAATAGAGTAGTGAAATGATGAACCTGCCCAATCTAGAAGTGCATCATATATTCATAATTATTGAGTTGTGTTTTCATTGACTGGTCCTATTTGAGATCGATGTTTACTGCAACAAGCAAACATATTCAATTTTATACAGTTTAAGATATTTTCGCCATAGTATGACACCACACAGTACATTGGTCTTCTCACCTCAATTCATGCAATAAAGATTTTCCTTCACAGGCTTGCATAGAGCCCAAATCTTTCAGATCATTACATGTTTTATCAAAGTGACAATTAATACTAACCATCAAAGGCAAGGGTATCTTTGAACTTTGAAATATAACAATTAAATATAAGAAGTTAAGTGAGTATTGGTGATGTCAGAGCACGAGACTAAGAAGCCCCCATGACCCACAAAGCTTTAGTGTGCACTCAAGACATTGGACTGCGTGGAGAAGAACTTGGAGTGCTGTTCTTTGAGTACTGTGACCATCAAGAACCCATCTGGTAATAAAATCATTGCCCATGGTAAAAGCTGAAGAGTTTACGTTCAGCTTCTCTTCATTAAATTCTTGTTAAGCATAAATCTGAGCCTGTGACACCATCTGACTTTGTGGTCTGTGCCTATAATCACAGTGTTGAAGAAGCAGAGACAGGGAAATCCTGGTGCTTGCTAGCCAGTGAATAGCTAGCATAGCTGAAATGGTGAACTCCAGATTTAGTGTGGGATCCTGTATCTGGGAGATGGTTAACAGTGAAGAATACTTACTAAACTTGTAGATGACTTGAGTTTTGTTCTCAGAATCCACGTGGTAGATCCAATGCCTTCTTCTGGCTTCCTCAGACACCAGGAAATCACTAGTTACATATACATGTATGAAGACAAAATATTCATTCACATGAAACTTAAAGAAACTTAAAAAAATAAAGTGTAAAATAATAATTAATGATAACAAGATCAACCTCTGGTCTCCATACATACATGCATACACAGACATGAACACACACACACATGAGAATATGGAGAAGTTAGATGGAAAATGGAAAATCATGCTCAGGCCCTTTTAAGAGGGTTACTTTACTAGCCCTGAATAGTAGGCAGGTTTCTAATATCATGTTTTATCACTTTCTTTTCGGGTCTCAAGTTCAATTATAGAGCTGCAGGTTAGCCCCAAAGCTGGCATTCTATACTGTATCCTTAGGGTAATAGTGTCATCCTGGTCAATGAATTTCATAGGTGTCATGGCTGAATAGGACTATTGGTTACTTCCTTCCATGCAAAGCTTGGATGAAGCTTTCTGGTACCATAAAATTATTTTTTTCCCCAAGGGAAAAGGCTTTTAAATAAGTTTCAGTGCAGAGGATTCTGGGTTCTATATCTGATGTGCATGATGTCTACAGTGATAAAGACATAGTTATCTTCCACCTCTGTGAGGAAAACAATGACAATGGTAATAGCCTGTAGTATTTTAGGAGTCTCTTGGACAACCCTGCCAAAGAAACTCAAAAGGGGGCTTGTCATGTCTGATGATGAGGTTTTATGTTAGACAGTCTTGGGCTCTTAGCAGCCCAGATACCAACACACACACACACACACAAACACATACACACACACACACACTCACACACACAGACATTACAGTCTTACATGTATTGTTAACTTTGTTTTATTTTAAAGTAGATAGTTAATAGTCTGCTTCCTTGTTATATTTTTAACTGATTATTTTATTTATATCCATTTCAAATGTTGTCCCTTTCCCAGTTTCCCCTTCACACACACCCCATCCCATCCCCTTAGTCTCTATGAAGGTACTTCCCCACCCACTCATGTATTGCTGCCTGACCACTCTAGCAACACATTTAGCTGGGGTATCGAGACTCCACAGGATCAGAGGCCTTCATTTCCATTGATGCCAGATAAGGCAATCTGCTACATATGTAGCTGGAGCCATGGGTCCCTCCATGTGTACTCCTTTGGTTGGTGATTTAGTCCCTGGGAGATTTGGATGAACTAGTTAGTCAATATTATTGTTCATCTTATGGGGTTGCAATCTGCTTTAGCTCCGTCACTCCTTTCCCTAACTCTTCCACTGTGGTCTCCAGGCTCAGTCCAATATTTGGCTGTGGGTATCTGGATGTGTATTGGTCAGGAGCTCGCAGGGCCTTTCAGGGGACAGCTATAACAGGTGTCAGCAAGCACTTCTTGAGATCAACCATAGTGTTGAGGTTTGGTGTCTGCAGATGGGATGGATCTCTGGGTGGGTTGGTCTCTGTATGGTCTTTTCTTCAGTCTCTGCTTTATTTTTTTCCCCCTGTATTTGCTTTAGAAAGAAACAATTCTGGGTTAAAATTTTTTAGATGGGTTTGTGGGCCCATCCCTCACCTGGGGGCCCACTCTATCTCCTGGAGATGGCCTCTACAGCTTCTATTTCCCCTTTGTTGGGTATTTCGACTAATGTCACCTCCGTTGGGTTTCGGGAACCTCTTGCTTCACTGGCATCTGGGACTTTCTAGTGGATATGCCCAGTTCCCCATCCCTAACTGCTATATATTTCTGTTCAATTTCCTGACCCTCTTTACTTCTCTCCTGTCTCTTCACATACTTCATCTTGGCCTAGCTTTTCCCCTCCCCTCCTCTCTCCCTTCCAGGTCCCTCCCTTCCTTTACCTCCCTTGATTATTTTGTTCTCCCTTCTATGAAGGATTGAAGCATCCACATTTTGGTCTTTCTTTTCTTAAGCTTCATATGGTATGTGAGTTTTATCATGGGTCTTCTGAGTTTTGGGCTAATATCCACTTATCAGTGAATAAGTATGATGTGTGTTCTTTTGTGTCTGGTTTACCTCACTCAGATTGACATTTTCTAATTTCATCCATTTGCCTGCAAATTTCATGAAGTCATTGTTTTTAATAGTGAAGAAGTATTCCATTGTGTAAATGTACTACATTTTCTTTATCCGTTTCTCTGTTGAGGGACATATGGGTTGTTTCCAGTGCCTGTCTATTATAAATAAGTATATGAACATAGTGGAGCATGTGTCCTTGTTATATGTTGGAGTATTTTTTAAGTATATGCCCAGGAGTAGTATAGCTGAGTCTTCAGTCAGAACTATTTCCAATTTTTTGAAGACCCTCCAAATTCATTGTACCAGCTTATAATCCCATTAGCAATGGAGAAGTGTTCCTCTCTCTCTCTACATCCTTGCCAGAATGTTTTGTCACCAGAGGTTTTGATCTTAGCCATTCTGACTCCTGTGAGATGGAATCTCAGGGTTCCTTTGATTTGCATTTCCCTGATGACTAAGAATGTTAGATGTTTCTTGGCCAGATGTATTTCAGTTGAGATTTCTCTGTTTAGCTTTGTCACCCATTGTATAATATGGTTATTTGATTTTCTGGAGTCTAACTTTTTTAGTTCTTTGCATAGTTTAGATATTAGAACTCTATCAGATGTAGGGTTGATGAAGATCAGTTTTTGAATTTTTTTATTAGATATCTTTATTTACATAGTAAATATAAACCCCTTTCCTGGTTTTCTCTCCAAAAAACACCTATCATACCTCCCCACCCCTGATTGTATGACAGTGTTCCCCACACACCCAAAAACTCCCATTTCCTTGTCCTGGAATTCCCCTATGGAGGGCATCAATCCTTCACTGGATGAAGGGGGTCTCTCTTCCCATTAATATCCAACAAAGCTGTCTATCTCATATGCTCCTAGAGCCATGGGTCTCTCCATGTGTACTCCTTGGTTGGTTGTTTAGTCTCTGGGAGTTCTGGGGGGTCTGGTTGGTTCATATTGCTGTTCTTCCAATGTGGCTGCAAACCTCTTCATCTTCTTCAGTCCGTTCTCTGACTCTTCCATTGGGGACCCTGCACTCAGCCCTGTGGTTGGCGAAAAGCACACACCTGTGTATTTGGTCAGGCTCTCACAGGTCCTCTCAGGAAAATGATATATCAGGCTCCAAGCAACATGCACTTCTTGGCATCCACAATAGTGTCTGGTTTTGGAGACTGTATATGGGATGGATTCCCAGGTGGGCAGTCTCTGGATGACTTTTCCTTGAGTCTCTGCTCCACACTTTTCTCTGTATCTCCTCCTATGTGTATTTTGTTTTCCCTTCTAAGAAGGACATAAGTATCCACACTTTGGTCTTCCTTCGTCTGGAGTTTCATGTGGTCTGTGATTTTGATTTTGGGTATGCCAAACTTTGGGGCTAATATCTGTGAGTACATACCATGTATTCTCTTTTGTGTCTGGGTCACCTCGCTCAGGCTGATATTTTCTAGTTCTATCCATTAGCATAAAAATTTCACGAAGTTATTGATTTTCATAGCTGAACAACACTTCATTATGTAAATGTACTACATTTTCTGTATCCATTCCTCAGTTGATGGACAACTGGGTTCTTCCCAGCTTCTGGCTATTATAAAGAAGGCTGGTATGAACATAGTGGAGCATGTGTTCTTGTGATATGTTGGAGGATCTTTTGGGTATATGCCCAGGAGTATTATAGCTGTTCTTCAGGTTATACTATGTCCAGTTTTCTGAGGAATCAGCAGATTGATTTCCAGAGTGGTTGTACCAGCTTGCAATCCCACCAAAAATGAGGAGTGTTCCTCTTTTCCACATCCTTGCCAGGATCTGCTGTTACCCAAGTTTAAGATCTTTTTCCAATCTGTAGAATGCCATTTAGTCCTATTGACAGTGTCCTTTCCCTTACAGAAGCTTTTGAATTTTATGAGGTCCCATTTTTCAATTGTTGATCTGAGTCATTGAGAGCCTGCGTCGTTGGTGTTCTGTTCAGGAAATTATCCCCTGTGCCGATGTGTTTCAGGCTCTTTCTTACTTTCTCTACTATTAGATTCAGCATACCTGGTTTTATGTGGAATTCTTTGATTTACTTGGTCTTGAGAGTTGTTCAAGGAGATAAGAATGAATCAGTTTGCATTCTTCTCCATCCCGACTGCCTGTTGAGCCAGCACCATTTGTTGAATATGCTGTCTTTTTTCCACTGGATGGTTTTGGCTTCTTTGTCAAAGATCAGGGGACCATAGTTGTGTGGGTTCATTTCTCAGTATTTAGTTCTATTCCACTGATCTACCTGTCAGTGTCTGTACCAATATCATGTGATTTTTATCATTATTATTTTGTAGTAAAAATTGAAGTCAGGGATGGTGATTCCCTCAGAGCTTCTCTTATTGTTCAGAACAATCTTCTCTATCCTGTGTTTTTTGTTTATTTGTTTGTTTTTGTTTGTTTGGGTTCTTTTGCTATTTCAGATGAATTTGAGAGTTGTTCTATCTCTGTGAAGAACTGAGTTGGAATTTTGCTTTCTGTTATTTTTGTTGTTAGAAGTAGAATTATGTTTGTGTGGCTCTTTTTGGGGGGTTGTTGTTGAGAAGATTAATTTATTGCTCTTTCTTCAGTTTAATTTCCATCCTTGTGTTAAAGGTTTCCTTCAATCATCTTTTGTAGGTTGGATTTGTTGAAAGATATTTTTTAAATTTTTTTTTTCATGGAATGTCTTGCTTTCTCCATCTATGGTAATTGAGAGTTTTTCTAGGTATTGTAGCCTGGGATGGCAATTTTGTTTTCTTATGGTCTGTATGACACCTGCCCAATATCTTCTGGCTTTTACAGTCTCTGTTGCG
The DNA here is from genome assembly GCF_004785775.1 of Grammomys surdaster. Classification (NCBI taxonomy): domain Eukaryota; kingdom Metazoa; phylum Chordata; class Mammalia; order Rodentia; family Muridae; genus Grammomys; species Grammomys surdaster. The sequence continues at coordinate 4,291,845 of NW_021605506.1, forward strand.
AAGTCTGATGTATTTCTGATAGATCTGCGTTTATATGTTACTTTACCTTTTCCCCTTGCCACTTTTAATGTTCTTTCTTTGTTCTGTGCATATGATGTTTTGAAGATTATGTGATGGGAGGAATTTCTTTTCTGTTTCAATCTATTGGCATTCTGTAGAATTTTTTTGCTTTTATGGTCATCTCTATCTTTAAGTTAGTGAAGTTTTTTACAATTTTTTGAAGATGTTTTCTGGCCCTTTGAGTTGGGAAGCTTGGTTCTCTTCTATATCTATTATTCTTAGGTTTTGTTTTTTTTGTTGTGTTCTAAATTTTCTGGATGTTTTGGATTAGGAGTTTTCTGCAATTTGCATTTTCTTTGACTATTATGTCAACATATTCTATGGTTATCTTCTGCACCTGAGATTCTCTCTTCTATTTCTTGTATTTTGTTGCTGAGTCTTGAATCTATGACTTTTGACCTCTTTCCCAGGTTTTGCGTATTCAGGATTTTCTCCCTTTGTGATTTCTTGATTATTTATATTGCCATTATTAAGTCCTGGATTCTTTTGTTCAGTTCTTTCACTTGTTTAGTTGTGTTTTCCTGTACTTCTTTAAGGAATTTATGTGTTTCCTTTTTAAGGTCTTCTACCTATTTACCTGTGTTCTCTCTACTTTAAGTAATTTATGTCCTTAAAATCTTCCATCATCATCATAAAATGAGGTTTTATATCAGAATCTTACTTTTCAGGTATGTCGGTGTGTCCAGGGCTTGTTCTGGGTGAGTAAAATGGGTTCTGAGGATACCAAGTTGTCTCTCACTATATGGTTATCACTAGTGTTAGCTGCCCTTGCTATCTCTGACTGGAGCCTGTCCTTCCTGTGAGCCTGTGAGTCTGTGAGCCTTGGTGTGTCTAAACTCTTTTGGTTCTTGCTATCTCTGGGTGTAATTGGGTGGGGTGGGCTGGAAGATAGGACCTGCTCCTGGGTTCAGATGTGGACAGAAAAGAACATGTATCTCAGGCTTGGTAGGAGTTCCTGAAGCCCCTGGACTCTGGGTGTGTCCCAGTTAGGCCAGGAATTGGGGTAGTAATGGTGGACTCACCTGTGAACCTGGGTGTGTCAGAACTTCTGGGGGTCCAGTTATCTCTGGGTGTGATTGGAGTAGGGAGGTTTGGAGCACAGGATCTATTTTGTCCCTAGTTCAAATCCTGTATTAATTTTTTAAACATCTTTATTTTACCTTTCACTCTCCTTTTTCTGTATTTATCTCCCTGATACCTTCATGATTAGAGCTCTGTAGCACGTTTTTTCTTTTTTTAATATTCATTATCAGATTGCATATAATTTACACAAGGTTTTTTTTTTCCTCTGTACTCTAGTGCTGGCCACCCGTTACTTTCCTGATTTTTGCAGTTACAGAAGGTATGTATTCATATTTGAAGATTTAGAGCTAGAAGCCTCAGATGAGAGAAAAAATGTGATTTTGTTTTTCTTGGACTAGGTTATCTCACACAACATATAGTCTTTTCCAGTTTCTTGATTTGACTTTTTAGTTTCTCAACTTTATTTTTCTTTAGTGTTCCAAGTATATTAGCATATTTTCATCATCCATGTATTAGCATTTAAGTTGGTTCCATTTACTAGTGTGGCAAGAAAAGACTGTTCAGAGGTTGCTTCATCACATATGGTTGCTGAGACCTTTGTATGTTTAACTAGACATTGACCTCATTGATTGGAAATTCCATGGAAATGTTTCCAACTCTAGTCCAGGAATCCGAGGTCAAGATGCTTCAGGTTATGTATTGTGGCTTCTGGTAAAACTACCTGCTTGTACAACACCTCTGCTTACAGCTACTGAGCAATATACCAAGATGTGCTTTTAAAAAGAACCTTGCTCTAAATGCTTGGAGCTCCACTTAGGCCCTGAGTACCAGAGTATAGTCCTAGCCAACTGGTAGAAAGACTTTCAATTGGCTACAGGCTATGTCTGAGTGTTAAGACTCCTCTTAACACTAATTTCCAAAATAGAGTATCAATGAACCTATCTGAACAAGTATCTCTAAAGAAGCAGGTCAAGTCTTTTGGCATATGCTGAGGCGTAGTATATCTAGATTATATGGGAGAAATATTTTTTGCCTTTCTGTGAATTTACATAGTGAATTTTCAAGAGTTGGAAACCCCACTTTTCAAAGTAGCTATGTCTTCACTAGTTTGAAATCTCCTCAGTAGTGAGTAGAGGTTCCCTTTGCTACATGTCCACTCCAGCATGTGTTGTCCATTTTTTTGATTTGCCATCATGTCTAGGATAACATAAAATCTGAAAAAAAAATTCTATTTATACTTCCATAGTTTCTGGAAAGCATCAACATGTTATGAAATATTTCTCTCTCATTTTTTTTCTTCTTTTGAGAGGTCATGTCCCAGACCCTCTTTTGACTGGCTTAATTACTTTCTTGACTTTTTTATTTTTGTGTACTTATAAATTCTGAATATTAATCTTCTGTCAGATGTATAGCTGATAGACACTCTCTCACAATCTATGGACCTTATATTTATTTGATTATTTTTTAAACCATACAAAATCATTTTCATTTTATGAAATTCTACTTGTCAATTGTTGTTTTTGATTCATAGACACCAGGAGGCCTATTCAGAAAGTTATTTTCATCACCTATACCATTTAGGGTATACCTTCATTTTCTTCTAGTAGTTTCAGTGTTTCACATTTTGGTATTTGACACAATAAGAATTTAGTTTTTCAGTAAAGTGATATATATATATATCACTTTATATGTGTGTATATGTATGTATGTGTATTTATATATGTGTGTGTGTGTGTATGTGTGTGTGTGTCTGTGTGTGTGTGTGAGTGTGTGTGTGTGTCTGTGTGTCTGTGTGTGTGTCTGTGTGTGTCTGTGTGTGTCTGTGTGTGTAATTTCATGCTTCTGTACATGGATATTCAGTTTTCTCAGAAATATCTGTTGAAGATGCTTTCTTTTCCCCAGCATGTATGGTTTTGTTATCGTTGTCAAATACTAAATACTTGAAGTTACATATACTCTTGTTTGGCTTTAATTTTGCTTCACTACTCTACATATCTGACTTTTTGCCAGTGCCATAGTTTTAATGTTACTATGGCTTTGTAATAGTTCTTAAGATCTAGAATGATAATCCTTCCAATAAGCCAATCTTGGCTTAAGGTTGTTTACATTAGGCCCAAGAACCTTCATACACACAGAAATGAGATCAGGGTAGATTATAGAAAGCTTTCAAGTTGTTTGATAAAAGCAAATATTCCTTGGGATCTGTGAAGCTGTTTCTGTCCCACAAAAAGAATCTTTTCCCTTGTCTCTAACAAAAGAGAAATGGCTCTTCATTGACAAATACTTGTGGCAACTATCAGCATATCAAAATCCAAGCTAGCCTCCTTGCTTCCTTGGTCCCTAATCAGAAGTGCTTCTTATGCATTTCGAAGTCTACCCTGCATACTGACAATAAAAACACAGTTGTATAGAAATCCAGAAAGATATAATACTACTCCTAAACTTAAAGCTAAGAGATCAAAGTGGAATAGCAAATGGAAACATTGAAACAGGCAGAAGAAAAGGGAGTTTGCTTTGTGATTGTGTCTCCTGATCTACACCCATATATTCTTACCAAGATGACTGGAAAAATATGAACTGAACAAGTACAACAATAAACATGCAAATGAGGCAAGGAAAAGTCCAAGAATCCTCAACCATAGGTAAAGAACCACAGATATCTAAGACATGCAAAGAATGGGAGAAATCCCCTTTCTCAGAGTTGAGCACACCAATTAGTTATCCAATCCCAAACTTTCAGCCCAAAAATGTACATACAAGTAACATTATATAAAATTAGTAGGTTGTGTTGGAATATATATGTATACAAATATATATGGAACAAATATTAATGATATAAAATTCAACAAATTTGAAAGAAAAGGCAAGTATATGAGAGAAAGGAAAGGTATATAAAGCAAGGAAAGTTAAGGGAGAAATAATGCAATTATAATTAATATTATTATTATCATTATTATAAAAATTGGTTTCTTGTTTCTAGATGATTCTCAGACTTCAAAAGCAGCAGAAGTTCATACAGGGAAAATATCAGTGTGGGATCAATAGGAATAAGGAGAAGGAGTTCAGAAAAGATAAGGGTCTGGGATCCCTATAAGATGTCTAACCCAGAACCACCTAACAGACTACTAGCTCTAGGGATCCTCAGATCCTAATGGAATCCATTTGCTGTTTTAGTAAGTTTACTCTCTGTGTGTCAGTTGCTATCCTTTCTCCTAATCTCAGTCTTTTACCTTTTCTGTTCATACAATTCTGTGTTTAATCCATGCAATAAACTTATAGGTTCCTTTAGATAACTATACTCTAAGATCCATGCAACATACACACAAGCACATGACACATACACTCACAAACTTGAGCCACCCACATATGCTTTCTTATTAATAAGCAGGCCAGCCATATGGATATGTTAAAAAAAGTTAAGCCATAAAAAATTTCAGTTGAAGAGATTTTACTCACAAATAATTGAGAGAAAAGCTAGAAGTCACTACTTTCTTTCTACCAGATTCCCATACAATATTTCATATCAAGCCTCTTAATTATCCTTAAAAGAATGGAATAAGGTTAGGCCTGAGTAATTGCTTCCAAAATTGGTAGTGGTTTATACTCAAATTTACTGTTTATCCCTTTGTTATAACTGGGTCTCCTGCAGTTCTGACATTTTATTTATTATTTAGCTGAGAATGACCTTGAACTCCTGATACTTGTTCTTCTACCTCTACAGTTCTGGGATGATATGCATACATTTCACTCAGGTTATGCAGTATTTAGGGTGAGTACAGAGGTTCGTTCATGATAGAAAACAGACTGTCAACTTAGTCTCATGGTTAGTCCTATATTCTCTAATTTCAAATTAATTCTATAAAAATTTAGTTTCATGTCACTTTTGTTATGATTTAATGGCAGAGTACCTTGGTGAGTTTGGACCAAGTTATGTAGTAAAGAGATCACACCAAGAAACAGATCTTACAAATAAAGAGGTTTATTGAGTGTGTGGGAGTACTAAAATGTCATCCTCGAATTAGAACATCAAGGAGAGAGAGAGAGAGAGAGACAGAGAGAGAGAGAGAGAGAGAGAGAGAGAGAGAGAGAGAGAGAAAGAGAGAGAGAGACAGAGAGAGAGAGAGACAGAGAGAGAGACAGAGAGAGAGACAGAGAGAGACAGAAAGGGACAGAGACAGAGAGAAAGAAAGTCAGAGAGACAGAAGGAGACAGAGAACAGAAATAGAAGGAACAAGAGAACATCCTGGAACGCTAGGAACATTTAAATTTTGACTGACAAGTGCTGGCATAGTTTAGCTGCTGGTGCTAAGTCCTGAGGGCAGATTAAGGGAGCATATGGATTTTAACAATTTTGACTATGTACTTATCCCTGGAAGGTTTAAACTATGCTGTTTATATCATATAAGTACCAAATTTCATATGGAGGTCTCCTATAATTTTATTTATTCTTTCCTTCTGGTTCTCACTCCTCAAAATTGATGTCTGAGTATAGATACAAGACATGGCTTTGACTACTATGTTCAATTCTAGTTCATTTTGGTTTCTTTGATTTTAATAAAAATGAAAGAAAGAAACTGACAAAAAAATGCATGAGAGCAAAGGTTTGTTATGTTTGGTTTACAGTGCTAGGTCACAGTCCACCACTGGAGAGAAATTTTGGAAGTAACTTGAGGCCATAATCAAATCAGATCTGTGTAAATGTATTTATACTTAGAAATCAGCTGTCATCCAGTTCTACTATACATTCCAGGGCAAAAAACTAAGAGTCATGGCATTCACTTTAAGCTGGATCTGCCAATACCAATTAAAGCAATTAAGAAAACCCTCCTACAGCTATGTATACAGCCTAAATAGGGTTAGATAATATTTTACTGAGATTTTCATACTGGTTGTTTCTAGGTTGTATCAGGTTAACAAATAAATCTAACCATTTCAATTGACTAGTGAAGGAGAGAAAGAGACAAGCTAGCTACCTTCTCTATCATTTTAACTATTTTTGTTGCTTAAATGCTGGAGGTGGTTGAATATTTCTTAATGCATATGAAAAAAATGTTTCTTTTTCTAAGTCTTGCCATACTCATTAAAACATGTCTTATTTTCCCACACAAATGCCCCTCAGGGATTGCCTTAGGCAAAACTGTGAAGTTCTCTGTGTCAGAACTCCTTTGTCTTCTCAAGCACCCTTTGAATAAAGTCTCATACACTTCTGCTGCTTATGAAATCTTCCTCCTAAAGCTCTGTATAAGTATGCACATGAAAATATGCCCTGGTTTACAGATCAAAGGGCCAACGTTCTCTGCTTATAACCTCATTTGTGTAGCAAGTACATGAAGATTTTAACACATTGGTCAACAAGTACATAAAGGCTCTACATTGTGTCACAGATATATCTAAAATTAACAGAGAATAGTTTGTGGTACATAAAATAAAGTATTTCTGTCTTTGCCACTGCTTCCTTTAATTTTTTTTTTAGTTCCATCTTAACTTCAGCCACTATACATTATTTTAAACACTTTATAAAGATACTTGATGGGGCTGCAGAAATAATTCAGTCAATAGGAGCTCTTGCTCCACAGGCATGAGGACTTAAGTTGGAACGTACAACACTCCCCTGGGTGTGACCTTGCATATGCCTACAACCTCAGCTCTGTGTTGGGTAGAGACAAGAAATCTTTGGAGCTTGTTAGCTCTCAGATAAGCTGCAGATTCGATGAGAAACCCTTTCTCAAGCAATAAGATTGAGGACAGTAGAGTTGAACTGCTGATATTTTCCACTGACCTGCACACACAAGCACGTACTCACACACACGCACACACACACACACACTCACAAATACACACAAACACACAAACCCACACACCACAGAGAAAGTGAGTGAGAGATAGAGAGAGGGAGAGAGAGAGGAGGGAAAACTGGAGGGAGGGAAGAATGGAGGGAAGGAAAAGGAGAGGAAGGGAGAAGGAAAGGGAGAGAGAGAGAGAGTCATGGACACTGTCTTTCAGTTTAAATATGTTATTTTTATATATTTGATACATTTAAAATACTTGTCCGGGGAGCCACTGCCTGGCTTGCGATGGTTTTGGTACTTCTCTACTTTCCTTGAAACAGACATCCTAAAAATGAGTCTTTGATATCCATTTCAATGAGTTATAAGTATGTACAAGTCACACACAACGGAGTTCTGAGGATTTCAACTCAGCTGGGTGAGCCAAAATTGTATTTCTTTGGTGAGAGATAGAGACAAAATTATCCCCTAGAAGATAGTAGGCTAGTTCCTTCCTGCCTATGAAAGATGGAAGAAGAGAAGTGACTTCTAAAAGTTGTCCTCAAATCTCTGCATATGTACTGTGTGCCACTGTGTACCCCATCTTCATCTTCTTAGTGAACCTAGGAAAATAAAGTCAGAATGTTTAGTTTCTGAGAAATGAAACACAAGCAATGAAAGGGGCTAGGAGACCCAACAATGACAACACATGGATCTGATATGGTTTGACATTTTCCTTTTTGTCTCCTTTTAATACATCCCAGATTCCATTACTAAAGGCAGCCACCAAGGTCTATTCCTTTCTTTGGCTACATCTGTATGCTTGACTCATTCATAAGACTAATCACCATGGTCCAACTAACAGAAAGTCATGGTCCAGGAATCTGAATCCATTATTTTTACTAACCTCATTAAAATACGTAATCAGAACTTACCAGCACATCTCAACTCATTTTCAAACAGATGCCCCCCCCCATTTTCCTCTGAAAGTTAATACTTGATTAGGATTTAGCCAACTTCTCTCCTTTTCTTGCTTAATAAATAATCTTTTTGTATTTGGTTTGTGCTTGGAAATTTTTGTTTGGCTGTGATATGTTCTCAATCTACATCTGGAGAGGAACAGCTTGCTTATGTTGGCTTCTTCAAGTCAATCATAGGGAAGTCTCACTTTTTCTTCTGGTCCCTACTCCAGCAGCAATCTCATTTTCCCTCTGAATGACAGAGAGTGTAATATATGCACAATGACAAAACAAATAATCAGATCTTAGTTCTAGAGATCAAGGAAGCAAGAGTTCATTCCTCAGAAAAAGCAGCAGGCAGAGTCCAGCAGGTATGGAGCTTACATTCTCCTATTCCATATCTTTTCTCCTTTGTGTCTTCTGCAGGGCAAATACCTTTATAAAAGGAGCATGCTTTTCTCAGAGATAAATTTTACAGTCAATTCAATCTGATTCAGGTAGTTACATAAAAGTCAAGTATCTACAGGGGTTCATTAACACTGAAGATGCAAATTGTATCAGGGGAAGGGGATTAGTGCTATATGCATGCATCTCTGTCTAAGGGGACCTTGAAACTTATTAAAATTTCCATCCTCTACCACCACCAATTATTCTTCATATCTTCCTTTGGGGAGTCTGTTGGCCATACTCTTAGAGAGTTAAAACTCTGCCTGACAATTACAGAGGCAGGTGTCAATGCCAAAGAAAACTATTTGCCAGCTATTGTCTTCAAGACTGAGACTAGTCCCGTATTTTACCTAAGTTTCCTGATACTACCCTGAGAAAGGTAACATAAGGGAGTAGATATTCATTGTAGTTTATAATTCAAGGAAACCATTACATCATGGTGGGAAGACATGGAAGTGGAAGTATCTGCAACAGGAAGCAGACAAAGAATACCAAATGGGTAGAGTTATAAAACCCCTAATGATGTACTTCCCACAGGAAGGCTCCACCTTCTGAAGTTTCCTCAACCTTTGCAAACAGCACCACAAGCTGAGGACCAACTATTCAAACCCTCCCAAAAGATGGCAACTCACCTCTGCAAGTCTGTGGTCTAAGAATGATAGAGTCTCTGGTGCCCAGAGAGTCAAAGAAAGAATTGATGTGCCCTGAAAGACTATATCTGTGATCAACTGTTATGGAAATAATAAAAAAATTCAAAAGCTGATGACAATTGCCCCAGGAGCAGTTCATCTTTGATACAGTAAGGCCGAATTCTGAGATAGCAATTGTAGGGGGTTATTGTGAAACTATGCCTGAGAATTCAGGAGATGAGCTGAAGAGGCTCCTGGTGTGCACAATCTGCTCTGAAGACTTTGGGAACGAAAATACAAGTGAATGAAATTTATTCCTAAGAGTAAATGCCAGTATTCTGTTGAGGGCCTTGGGGTAAAATTGTACATTTCTGCTTTTCTTCCTTTCTCCTTGTACATTTATACCATGGAAAACAAAACTTAAAAACTTGAAACTAAGTAGGAGCTTAACCAGCCTGGAGGAAAGCAGTAAGTTCTCCCAATTGTCAATTCTCAGTTTTGCTAAAGTGAACTTTAATATGGGGTGCACGAAGTCCAAGTGTAAGCATGACTGTTTTTTTCTGAAGAATTTAACATTCATTTTGTAGGAATAAAACTTTGCCAAGCACATAATGACTGAAAAATAAGTTAGTTATTAAAATCTTTACAACTCTTGCTTACAAAGTAAAATGTTAAGTCTGTGAGTGGCTTGTGCCCTCAAGCATAACATCCTTATGTTTCCTCCCTTATCCAGTGGGTTGAGACTATCTCAGATTCTTCTCCCCACTGAATATTTGTGGTGCCCCGTGCACTTGTGTGGGTCGTGTTGGGCTGAGTTGTGGTTCCTGCACGTCTGTTGCCCCAGGCAGCTGGAACCGCAGCTCAGAGGGCAGAGGTTCAAGAATTTGACTGATTTCACTCCATGTGGCATTGGACATCAGGCTGTAAGAAGTCTCAGAACTCTGATCCCAGCGATCTCAGTCTGAGGTCCCGCAGGGGCCTCTTGGGTTGAGAGTCTCTGGGCAAAGGAGGCTGGCCAGAGACTGGACCACAGAAGGACTGTGATTGGGTTTCATATGGGCTTGCAGCTGAGAGGGATGAAGGAAAGAAGCTCTGGTGGTGCCCTGCAAGGTAGAGATTCTTGGTTGCATAGATTGACTTGGCTGGGTCACAGCTGGCTCAGCTAGCTTGCCTGAGTTGACAGGCATCCACAGCGGAACGCAGAGAGGTCCTCCAGCGGGTGATTAGGTGGTGACTCAGTAGTTGAAGACCTTCTCCACAGTCCCCCATGACACGGGGCCCCAAGTACTAGAGAAAATCCATGGTTTTAAAAGGCTTATTGTCATGATGGAAAATGAAGCTGTACCTCATGTCCTCAGAGCAGGCCTGAGGTTAAATATCTTTTGTGTGTAGAAGGAGGGTCTGAAAAGTGATGCTTAACTGGCTATTCCCTCTGGCCTTTAAGTATCTCATTAATGTGGAGATTTCTTGAGCCTCTGTGACCTGTAGTCATACCATCTATCTGTGCTATCTGTGCTAAGTGACCTAAGGCCACAAACCTGTCTTTGGGAGGGGCTGTGGATAAGTGAAAGGAACCAGGGCCCAGGAGCAAGGTTGAACACCTACTGTTCCATTAGGGTATTATCCTTGTTTCAAGGCCTGTACTCGACCAGGTACCCAGGTGCCTCTTACAGCCCACAGCCCCACAGATATTCAGATCTTTTAGACTTCTAGGGGATATATCCCAGTTTTTTCCTGTTTTTTTTTTATTATTAGTATATGTTTACTTTGCTAATAAACTTTATTATGACTATCTTATATAACTGTACCAAATGTATTTTGTCCATGATAACTCTTCCTTATCCACCACTGTACCCCCTCACTCTCCTATATTTGTCTCCTCTTCCAAATTAGTCCCACTCTAATTTCACGTCTTTTTCAGTTTTTATTTAAAATGCCATGTGTTTCATTGTAGTTCTTTACAAGAGTATGGGTGAAGGGTTATTTATAAAATCATGGACATCTTAAGAGTGGCTACACATCTAAATAAAATATCTCTCCTCTCATCAACCAACAATTATGCATACACAAATCTCCAGACAAAAACAAGACTTGTGAGCTTTTCCCATTTTTAGGATGGACTATTGATGGGCTAGTTTTATATAGTCTTTTGCTGGTAGTCATAGCTGGTATTACTTTAAGAGCAAGATGTCCATTATGCTAAATAGTTTTATTTAAAATCTAATACAAAATCATCTGAGAAGAGAGAACCTCAACAACAGCAACAACAACAACAATACTACCTCCACAAGATCCATAAGACTGGGCTGACACCTGGAACTATGTTGAAGTTCAAAGTCTATAAAAATCTGGCCCTATGCCTCACCAGTTATGACACTTAGGAAAGCTGTCCCCATCTTTCTTTGGCTGCAGTTATCCCTGCACCTCACCTGGGCAGCACAGAAGAACAGACACTGATGGCATGAACTTAGGAATGCAAGTCTCACTACATATTTGCCAAGGAGATGATATGGGCATGAGAAAACACTCTTCCACTCTTATGCCCTTGCCATCTGTAGCAGTAGGGAGAATTTTCTCCAGGGTCCTGGAAGCTAGAGAGCTGTTTCTACCCCACACATGCCTCAGCACTCAGGAGAGCAGATCCCACACCTTGACTGGCCTTCATAGCAGAGCTGGCTCTGGTGGCATGGGTGTGGTAAACCAGCCCTGCAGGTAAAAGAGTGGGAGAGTTGACCCTGATGATCATTGGCTGTAGCATGGGTTGAGCTAGCTAGGAGAGTTCTGAAAAGTTTGCCTTGGTGGTACTGGTGTGGGACAGTTGGTGGCTTGAAAACTTAGCGACCATCCAGGCCCAGATAAAAGGGTTTGATTTGGCTTACCCCATCATAAACCTCATCTATGAATTGCTGGAGTGTTTTAAAGGACCAGTGTTGTAATCCAAAATTGCATGACTTAAATGACAAGGCAACAATAGGATGTCTAAAAGAAGAGAATCCAGCATTGATGGTGTATCAGAAGTGAGAAGCCCTAAATGAGACCAAAAAGTCATTGCAATGCACATTTCCAAGTAAAAATGTGTGAACAAAATGATATACTGTGTGACACCCCACAGCTTCCAGGATAAGATAATTTTTATGTTTTCTTTTTATTATTTTTAAATTTAATTTTAATTGAGAAGCTACAAAGAAAGAGTACAGATATGAAGGGATTTGAGATGTGCGGAATTGGGATGCATGATGTGACACTCACAAAGAATCAATATTTATTTTTATAGATGCAGGTCTAGGACAATGGAAAGTTAACCTTTATTATTTTTCATTGATAGGAATGATACACTACAATGTGTAATTTCATAGAGTCTATGTGTGTCAAGGAAAATCTAGACATTTATTATGTATGCTTACTGATTTGAACACATTCTAGGTTCTTCATGAAGATCTCTGCAGGGAAATCCAAGGACTCATATTATCTGACCTGTGAAAAGAATGTGTATGATCACCATTGCCTGTAGAAAACCTGCCTTGTTTCCTTTCGTCATTCTCTTGTCCCTGGTGCAACTGAGGTAGACTCTCAAGAATAGTTAAAAAACAAAAAACAAAAAACAAAAAAAAAAAATCAGATCCCACTGTGATGGTACTTCCAAGCTTCACTGGATCTTGGAGCTACTTATCATGGTAGAAAATTATTGTTCCTATGCAGTGTTCTTGGTTTTGCACCTTGGTTTACAGTTGGTGAGATGGTGGAGCAGGTGAAAAAGAGGATAAACTGCTATCCCAGGTCTTCCACATCTTATTGGGGAAAAAGGTCGTAAAACCCAGCTTATGTTTAGACAACATGGTATTCAATAGAAATCCAGTATGACTAACTGAACATCCAGTAGGGCATTATAAGTCAGCATAAAGCATGTTGACATAGGGTATCTGGGAACCCCAATGAAACCAATGATGTAATTTGTTACATATCTATTTTTAGCAGAGTTCCAGCTTTCTATGATTCTGTATAGATAGCTCTGAGGGTAGAGACCAGATTAGAATTTGAGAATTTCATCATGTCCTCTACCTTTGGCAGCATATTTAGGTGAATTTGTTTTTAAGTTTTGTTGCTACCTCTGTGTGTCCTGCTTGTGTGAGTCCTGTGTGTACTAGCCTGTTCCTGGGAACCAGCATCTGTGGTCTGCCTAGAAACTTGTGTCTTCTGAATACCTTGTTTTATCTACTTGAAGACCCTCAAAGTCTTTTCAAATACTTGGCCTTCTATGAACCAAGTTGTTTCCTGCCTTGAACCTTACATTCATTTACAGGTTTTCTTTTTTCCTCAAGACAAAGATCTTTTGGCAACATCACTTAGTTACTTTTGTTTGAAGAATTGTGGAGATATCTACTAGTTCCCATGCCAAGTGCTAGGTTTCAATTGTCAACGTAACGGAATCTAGACTCACCTGAAAGATGGGTCTCTGGGAATGCCTGTTGGAATCATAATGAGTATATTGATTGAGCTAGAAAAACACACCAGTGTGCCTGTCATGACTACCTGATTGACCCTGGACTGTGCAAGTAGAGAGGGAACTGAGTAGAGGCCAGCATTTCTCAATCTTGCTTGAATGTGTAGGGAATGTGATTATCTGTTTTAAGTTCCATCTATTGTAACTTCTTTATCATGTACCTTAAACTGTAAAATTAAATATAACCTTTCATTTTCCTCAAGTTTCATTTGTCAAGGTATTTTATCATACCCATTAAAAAGTAACTATGATACCAATAAATTAGTTTTCTTGTATTCTATCTTCAGAAGTCCTGAAAAATTAATTTTGATAATGGTTCTAGAGAGAGAAAATCTTAGTCCAATGCGATCTATAATTGACACTTTACACATAAGGTTAGAATTCACATACACAAAAAAAAAATCAAAATATGTGTACTTGCTAGATTCTAACTGTTGTATAAAATAAACATTTTGTACATTGTATTTAATAGAAAATCTTTACAGATTCTTATTCAAAATTTTGAACACAGCTCATACCAGTGAAAACTAGACCTTGGGGATATGCTTCAATTGGTGGAGTGCTTGCCTATGCCTAGCATATATGAAGCCCAGTGTTAGATCCTTAGGCCAGAATAAAAGCGGACATGGTGTCACAAACAGATAATCTTAGAACTTGGAATGTGGAGGCAAGATGATCAGAAATCCAACATAATCCTGGTATATATAACTGTTTGAGGCCTGGAGTAAATGCCTTAAAAAACAAAATAATTTTATACATATAAAACCCTATAGGGAACATAAGCAATTTGTGTTAAGTACACTATGTGGGATTTTGAATAGTCTTAAAAACTATATCTATATAAAATATAAAATGATATGACTTAGTAGAAAGCAAGTGATAGATAAAATTGTATCACATCAACAAACTTTTCCTGAAAAATACTCTTAAAATACAAAAGCAAATTATGGTTAATTGGCAATTTGTTAACTACAAACCATATTCCCAAGACTGCCTTATATATGTGATCCCATCAGGACCCAAACACATTTAGATAAGCATTCATATTACATGTGACATACATATTACAACATGACAACACACTTGTTTTAAAATTCTCAGGTATTGATATTGTTCTGGTAAACTTATGTCAATCTGTGTGGGTGGAATTATGCAGAGATTTTGACAGGTGCTACCTCTGTGAAAGAGTTCTTATTTAAAAAATAACATTTTTTTTCTTTTTACAATTTTTGTTTTTAGTATCAACCTATGGCAATTTTCATGAAAATATTTAAATATTCTTGGACATGTTTATCTTCCTCAAATAACAAATCATCAAGCAAACTGCATTCCATTTTTACTGGTGGAGCTCACGTACTCAGTTTGTAATTAGTGACTTGACTAGAGGAACACTAACAAATATCTTAAAATTATAACATTTCCTTGAATGCAGCCTCTTCTGCTACCCTTCCCAATCATGTGAACTAGTTAATTTCTTAAAAGAAGACTGTTCCCCCTTCCTCTCTAGCTCATACTCTGTGATAGTTAATATTACTCAGCAACTTGATATCACCTAAAATCACCTGGCAGATAAGCCTTATTATGTCTGTGAGGAAGTTTCTAGACTGGGTTAGTTGAGGTGGAAAGACCACCTTGGTGGTGGAAAGCTCCATTTCATGGGATGGGTACCTGCACTAATCAAGGAGAGGTGACCTAAACACAAGTGCTTATTATCACACTCTACATCCTAATTGTGGTTGCAGTGTCACCGGCTGCCTCAAGGTCCAGCTACCATGCCTTCTAACCATGACAAACTATATCCTCAAACTGTGAGCTGAAATAAATTCTTCCTTTATTTGCTTTTACCACACATTGAGAAAAGTAACCAGCATGACCTACATCAACCTCTTAGCCTTTCTCTTTGTCCTACATATCTACACAAGAGTTTCTCAACTTAGATGGACCCTTATCCTAAAACTGTGTAAAACTGTGCTGGTTAGTGTTTATCAACTTGTAACCACTTAGAGGCATCTGGGAAGAGGAACCTCAGTAGAAAATTGCCTCCATCAGATCAGCCTATTGGACTTATTTTTTTCATTCATAATTGATATAGGACCCAGTCCCAAATGGCTGATAAAATTAGCTGAGCAAGCTAAAAGGAGCAAGATAGCAAGCAGAATTCCTTTGTGGCTTCTGATTTAGGGTTGGGCTCTCCATATCTCCCTTGATTTTCTACCAAATTTCTTGCATGATGCTGTGTACCGTGAGGTGAAATAAACCCTTTATCCCATGAGTTTATTTTAGTAACCATGTCTTAACACTGCAATAGAAAGCAAACTAAGACTGATAAATATATATTATAATCTAACACAGTAAATAACACAGCTTAGCTAGTCTATCTCAAATTTGCACTGACAAAGCTACAAAAACTTAAGAAGTTTCACGTTTTCAAATCATTATAGCATCCAGTAATGTACCAGATAAGATAAACACAATCTTAAGATCAAGCATGTCAATTGATTTTGACCTTTGTGGGACTGATTCTTGCGGGGCTGCTAGCTCACGTGATAGGGCATGGATCTCTTGGGTTTCCCGCATGTCTGTCACCCCAAGCCACTGAATGCAGCTCCGTGTAGCAGAAGCACTGAAATTTGGCTGAGTTTTCTCCACATGGCTCTAAGCAGACACTGGGCTGAGAAGTCACTCGGGGATCTGTCCTGGCATGGAGAGACCTCAGCCTGAAAGTCTGATGGGGACAGAGCTCCGGTCTCAGTTCTGGGGCTCCCAGATGCCACCAAGAGCTGCAGCAGAACTAGACTCGATGAAGGGGAGAGAAGGCCCCAACAGTGCCCTGGGGGTCACAGAATCTTTGTTACTGTACTCGCTTGGCTGGCTTGGCTAACTTGCTTGAATAAGCAGCCTCCATGGCTGGAATGCAGAGAGGCCCTCCACAGGGGATTAGGCAGCCACTAGATATGCAGAGGTCCCCTCCACAGTTCTCCATGGCAGGCCCCCAAAACACAATGAAGGCCATGGTTTTACAAGATTTATTGTCATATCGGAAAGTAGATGGATCTGGTTGCATCCCCGATACAGAGGGAGGAGGGTCTAAAAAGAATGTTTAACTGGCTACACCCTCTGGCCTTCAGGTATCTCGTTAATATGGAAATCTCTTGAGGCTAAAGCCTGTAGTCATGCCCTCTACCTGTGCTAGGTGACACAAACCTCTCTTCGGGAGTGTCTGTCCTACGTGACTAAAAGGGAAGGATCAATGGAAGTATTTGTGGGGAGAGGAGCCTCATGTTAGGAGCCTGGAGTCTGGGGACATGGCCATACACCTACAGTTGTCCCATTAGCATCCAGGGTTTGAGGCCTGTGCTCTACCAGGAACTAAGCTATCCTTTCACAGACCTCTGCCCAGCAGATTCCCTGTACTATTTAGATTTTCAAGCACTTTTGACTCTTTTACAATAATAAGAATACATACCATTTCCTTGTATTTGACCTTTGTGTCAAGATTAATATCCTGAAATAAGCAGTAGAGTAAATAGTGAGAAAAGGACTTTCAGTAAGTAGACATGGTCCTCAGACAGACCAAGAAAGCACAAGAGCTTACACAATGAAACAGGTCCGCAGTACATTATCTCTCAAACTATGTTATAGCTTTCTATCTCCCAGGTCATAGCTAGGTCATCCTGGAGTGACAGAGATAGTGAGAATTAACCCCTTTTACCCAGATGATTAGGTATGATTTATAAGCTTCAGTGGAAATAGAATACATAAAAGAATTCAGCCTTCTGGGGCAAAATGCTGGACATTCCAGGGTTCAGAAAGATCTTCTTACTGAAGAAAGCGTCATGTAGTACATGAAAATTCTTCTTTTAATTGGACCTTCAAACAACAGATACGTAACCATCCTGTCATTCATGTAGATATTCTAAGGAGATACTTGTGCTTCTCCTTTGGATGTCAGACTATTGACATTATGTTTCCTAAGAAACTAGAATTTCTTGAAAAAAAAAAAACCTTATTCTGAGAGGGGAAAAAAAAAAAACAAAGTTTGGTGTCAACCAGAGAGAGAGTTAATTTCCTATGCATAGATTTTACACAGTTCAACAAGTTACTAGACCCTACAAGAGAGACAAGAGCCCAAAAAATGGTGAGTCAATGATGACGGGGACTACACAAGACCAGGGCTGTTAAGTTACACACAGTTTTTCCCTTTATTTAAACTATACTTTGTGTTAGGGCCCCAAACATGGACTTGGAATATAAATGGAGTTATTTTTTTCTATTACTAGTGTTGCCACATTTAATACTTACCAATCTTACTTGTCTATTGTTGAGGATGGGTAGCTGGGCTTCTCATAGTAGAAGTGTCAGGTTCAGGACATTGTTACAGAGAGCTGACCAGAAATGACTAGACCCTGCTGTTCAGTCTGCACAGTTAAAGCTTCTCAGGAAATTTATCCTGTACAACAGTTATCCCAGCACACTTACTAAGTCTCCTCTGCTTTACTTCCTAACTATTAACATGTATAGTGAATTTATAGCCAATTAAAAGTCATTATTCTAGCAGGCTGGGAATATACTCAGGTATTTGCGACGTGTAGTTTGAGAATTTACAAAAAGTTGTTTTTAAAGGCAAAAACCACATCTTGGTATCTGATTCTGTGACTTCAAGGAAGGTTTACACACACAGGTAATTATACAGACTCTATGATAAGCTAGCTGGTGCATCTTTGCCTCAGGTCAAGTAAGTTTCCACACAATTTTCCAACAATGAGATAAAATTGTACTTAAACATGAAATGGCCTCAGCAAAAATCCAAGATGAAGTGACCTCTGCAGTGTTTGTCTGTGTCTCCAGGAAAATAAGAGCTTCAGGGATGTGTTTCTATATCCATCCATGGTTGTGGCCCACATTTGGTCAGGAATTGGAAGG
Source organism: Grammomys surdaster (assembly GCF_004785775.1). NCBI lineage: Eukaryota > Metazoa > Chordata > Mammalia > Rodentia > Muridae > Grammomys > Grammomys surdaster. The sequence continues at coordinate 4,310,152 of NW_021605506.1, forward strand.
AATATGACTATAAAACTAATGATAATAGGTCTATGAAGGAGTTAGGTAGATGGGCCACTTTGAATGAAAGAAACATTAAAATACTTGTGTTGTGTTTAAATATTCACCAGGCAGTGACAGCAGAAGAGTAGAAATTTAATAGTACGTGAGTATTATTAGATAATTGGTTCTATTGTGTTATAGCCCCAGCAACCATGATCCTGTTGCCTTTAACTTCTTTATCTCAGATTGTAAGATGGGTGACCACTTCTACCCTTGAGTCAACCTTACCGAAGACTTGTAGTATAAACTAAATATTAACTGCACCTGCTGCTTTGTGGTGTAGTACCTCCCCTCTCCCTTGGAAACATTTAAGAATGGATCCTGTGCTTCATCTGATATGGTGGAGCACTGGCTCCTCAGAACCCTGGTGTTCAGACTGAAGAGTTAAAGATTTTCAGGAAATTCTTCCTGTAAAACAGTTACCCCAGCAAACTTATTAAGCCCCCTCTGCTTTACTTCCTAACTATTAATATGCATAATGAAGATAGTCGATCCCTTTCTTTTTTTTTTTTTTCTTCGAGACAGGGTTTCTCTGTGTAGCCCTGGCTGTCCTGGAACTCACTCTGTAGACCAGGCTGGCCTCGAACTCAGAAATCCGCCTGCCTCTGCCTCCCAAGTGCTGGGATTAAAGGTGTGCGCCACCACCGCCCGGCTAGTTGATCCCTTTCTTTAGCCATTGCTGGAAAAAACTACTAAGTTCATAAGTGGTGTGTTCATATAAGCAGGGATGGAAGTTATACACAGGCTTAGTAAGACACTTGAACTTGTTGAACTAGTTTCTTTTCTTCATGTTGAGACAGAATAATTGACAAAAGCAACTTAATGGAGAACTTATATGGGCTAACAGCTCAAGTGACAGAGTAAGACTTAGACTGATCTCCTGATGAGAGAGATACTATGCAGTATAATATAGATGGTGAGATCTCAAGATGGCTAGAATTTACCAACCAACATATGTGATGTGTTCCTTACTAGCTAATAAAAGAAAAAAACAGGTTCAAATTATGTTTCAAATAATCTAAAGTTTATCTCACATACTGATTTTAAATCATTACATGGTATAAGGACTTTGTAAATAAACTACTTCAAAAAAAATTGGAAATGTTATAGCAGACACATGAAATCTTTGCACTAACAGAGATTAGGGTCTGGTGGTGATCCTCAATTGTGAGAGTGCTTGGTTATTATGCACAAGCCCTTGGGTTAAACTCCCAGAACTATATAAAATGGCCAAAGTTTTTAGCTATTGTAATCCCAAAATTTAACTGGAAGATAAGAATGATAAGGAATTAGAGGTCATCTCCTACTACATAAATCATTTCAAGAACAATCTAACGTATGTGATACATTGTTGCAAAAAATTCTGTAAGGCTTTATATTTTTGAAGATGTCCTTGGTGTGTTCATGAACTTCATTCTCATTTTGAATATATATGCAGTCTTAGCAGGCTACGTATCCGATATATATATATATATATATATATATATATCATCATCATGTTCTTCATCACATCTTCTTCACTCTAAGTCATCTCCTAAGGTCTCTGATAGATTTGATTGTGATCCGAAAGGAAGTCTTAATGAAGCAATGTCTCCACTTACTTGGCCTGTGAACATGTGTACGAGTATTGTCTTAGTTTGATTATTTGATCTAGGAAGAACCATTATGAAATTGGCCCACAATATTTCATGGGGAGATATCAGAATACATGAGGAGGAAAATGCAATCTAAGCACAAGCATGTATTCACTGCCCTCTGCTCTTGATGCTGGCTATGAGAAGACCAGTTTTTCTGAGCTATTCCACTTTGATTCTTGCCTTCAGTGATAGGTGCTAACCTACAAGCCAGATAAGCCCACTCTCCATCATGATACTTTCTCTCAAAGTATTTTATCCTTAAGAAGGTGAGGAAGCTAACTTAGGAATGAGTACAATTCATTTCTACCCACTGTGTATGTAACAAAATTCTGGGACTTTTATTTTTTATCATTTTCACATATTAAGAACATTACAAGGGTCTGAGTCATTTTTAATATTTCCACACTAAATGAATAATAAAGATTTGGGGCATTATTATCATCTCCACACACTAAATATATAACAAGAGTTTGGGAATTTTTTATTTTATTCCTGGAGTGAGTTTTCTCATTGAATTTTGTTGATATTTTGGGTATAAAGTCTTGTCTAACAATGTCTTTATTTCCCACTGCTTATGTAATTTTCATATTTCTCATCTGAGTGAAGTATTTGCTTCTACTGCACCAGGAGAGCAAGTAATAGTGGTGATAATGGTAGCTCATGTCTCCTTTTTATTTTCTAATGGGAGGATTTGAATGGCTTTTCATTAAAGCCAGATGAAAGCTTTTAAGTTTGGCATATTGAATGAATTTATATATCTCCTGTGAATGTGGGTAAAGAGGGGATAGGAATGCCACCTCATGAGGTTTTGTAAGGATTAAAGGCATAATATATGGAAAGCATTCAGAACAATGCAAGGCTCCTAGTACATTCTTTGAAATGATGGATTTATAGGTTCCAGTGCAGGAGGAATCCAGCCGTTCATTCATCTTCAAAATTGCAGTTGTAGTGGTTGAGCTATAGACATTAAGCATTTGGAATGAATCTTGGAATATAATGAGCTCAATACATGTAAGTTGTTAATATGCAGTAACATTGCAGAACTTCTTCCAAGACTACGTGCCAATATTTGTACAAGGCTTTTGTTGAGCTTTCAAAATTGGCATGTAACCATAGTATATAGTCTTAAAGTAATGTTAGGTCTCAGTGAATGTATGTAATACATATTCTTTTAATGCTGATTGTTTTAGTTTATATGTACATTTGTGTGTTGCAGTGAGTGCTATGATGTGTGAGTGTGTGTATGTGTGTACATGTGTTGCTTGTATATATTCAGGAACAAGTATATGCTAGAAGAAGTGCCCCTGCAGTGGCTCTTCTGAGCTACCTAATGTGGAGACTAGGTACTGAATTTGGGTTATCTGAAAGAGTAGCAAATGCCTGTAACCACTCAGTTTTTTCCCCAGTCCTGTTTTGTAGTCGTTAAATTGTATCATATAAAGCTATGTCCTCAAGTCTTTGTCACTTCTAAATGGTAAAAGCATGGAAAATTATTTTCTTAGTTTTTTTTTTAAAGAACATTGTCACTATCAACCTATCTATAACATCAGAGCCTACCCCTTTTATCTAACTGTCCTTGATGTTATTGATGCTAACTAATCTGCCATCTATCAGCTTCTAGACTCAGGTTATTTACAAGTATTTTCTACAGTAAATGATGCTTTATAAAGGTTTTACTGAGATTTTGAAGATGTTTCTCATATCTAATCTTCAATCATATACAGAGGTTGTAACATATTTTCTGTTATTAATTCACTTACTTGTATGAAATCAATAATACACTGAAATTAAGTGAAATTCCAGTTATTAATTCACTTACTTGTATGGAATCAATCATATACTGAAATTAAGTGAAATTCTAGTTTTCTGTTATTTTCTTTATGCATTTTAGAAGTCTGTATTGAAATAAAAATTGATGTTAACTTTTCTTCTGATGACTTAGCTGAATTTGAGTAAAAATTTGCCATCTTCACCAAAAGTAATAGAATGTCTTTTTTTTCTTTTCTTTCTTTTTTCTTTTTTCTTCTTTTGGGGGGGGGGGTTTAGAAACAGGGTTTCTCTGAATAGCCCTGGCTGGAACTCACTCTGTAGACCAGGCTGGCCTCAAACTCAGAAATCCACCTGCCTCTGCCTCCCAAGTGCTGGGATTAAAGGCACGTGCCACATATAATGTCTTCTTAAAGGTTAGTATTGTGAAAGAAAATAACACATTGATTGGTTTTTAAGAATTTAATCAATCTAAACATTAGTAAAGATTGCTGAAAATGGCTCGTCAAATGTTCTTGTGTTCTCATTTAGAGCTTTTGACTTGTTTTCTTAGTTCGTTCTTTAGTACTTCTGACAGCCTGCATACCTTCATTGTTTCTAATCACTTTAGCTTTTGTAGCTGAAACACATTATGTTCTAGCTGTTTATTTTGTGAGTCTTCTCAAATCTCTCTCTTCTTTTTTTTTTTTTTGACACAGGACATAATATTTTTATGTATTGCTCTTCCACAGGCTAGAGTTCAGTGCCCAATATTAGATGTTTTCTTTCTGTATCTTGTTCCCACAAACATAGGCCAGATTAGACCATATTAAAAGCAGGTAGATGACTGCTCCTGTGAAGACACCATATCCTGAGCCGTCCTAGATCACCAGAGCAACTATGGACACACTGCACTCAGAGCAGCAGAGAAACCACTGCACTCAGAGCAGCTGAGGAACCACTGCATTTGGAGCACCTGAGGAACCACTGCACTCAGAGCAGCAGGATTTCAGTATCCCAGAGGCAGCCTGAGTCCAAAGAGCTTTTCAGCCGAGGAGCTCAGGATAACAGAGAAAGCTGGACACTGAGGAGTTCTGACACAAGTAAGATAACTGCAAAGATAGGCTCCAGACAGAGACAGTGAGTACAAGTAGCACTAGAGCTAACCAGATGACAAAAGGCAAGTGTAAGAACATAAGCAACAGAAACCAATGTTACCTGGCATCATCAGAACCCAGTTCTCCCACCATAGCAAGTCCTGAATACCCCATCACACCGGAAAAGCAGGATTCAGATTTATAATCACTTCTCCTGATGATGATAGAGGACTTTAAGAAGGACATAAACAACTCCCTTAAAGAAATAAAGAACACAGGTAAACAGGTTGATGCCTTTAAAGAGGAAACACAATAATCCCTTAAAGAATTGTAAGAAAACACAAACTAACAGATAAAGGAATTAAACAAAACCATCCAGGATCTAAAAACAGAAGTAGAAACATTAAAGAAATCTCAAAGGGAGACTACCCTAGAGATAGAAAACCTAGGAAAGAAATCAGGTGTCACAGATGCAAGCATCACGCACAGAATACAAGAGATAGAAAAGAGAATCTCATGTGCAGAAGATACCAAGGAAAACATTGAAACAACTGTCAAAGAAAATGCAAAACATAAAAAGCTCCTAACCCAAAACATCCAGGAAATGTAGGACTCAATGAGAAGACCAAACCTAAGGATAATAGGTATAGATGAGAGTGAAGGTTCAAAACTTAAAAGGCCAATAAATATCTTCAACAAAATTAAAGAGGAAATTTTTCATAACATAAAAAACAAGATGCCCATGAATATACAAGAAACCTAAAGGACTCCAAATAGACTAAACCAGAAAAGAAAATCCTCATGTCGCATAATAATCAAAACATCAAATGCACAAAACAAAGAAAAAATACTAAAAGCTGTAAGAAAAAAAGTCAAGTGACATAAAAAGACAAACCTATAAGAATTATACCAGACTTCTCAATAGAGACAATAAAAGCCAGATGATTCTGGATTGATATTATACAGACACTAAGAGAATACAAAAGTCAGCCCAGGCTACTATACCCAGCAAAACTCCCAATAACTATAGATGGAGAAACCAAGATATTCCATGACAAAATCTAATATATACAATATCTTCCCACAAATCCAGCACTTCAAAGGATAATAAATGGAAAACTCAAACACAAGGAGGGGAACTGCAACCTAGAAAAATCAAGAAAGTAATCTTTCAATAGCCCCAAAGAAGATAGCTACACAAGCATAACTCCACTTCTAACAAGAAAAATAACAGAAAGAAACAATAAATTTTCCTCAATATCTCTTAACACCAATGGCTTCAATTCCTCAATAAAAAGACTTAGATTAACAGAATGTATATAGAAATAGAACCCAGAATTTTGCTGCATATAGGAAATGCACCTCAGCTACAAAGACAGATGCTATCTTAGAGTAAAAGGATGGAAAACAATTTTCCAAGCAAACAGTCCCAAGAAACAAGCTGGAGTAGCCATTCTAATATCAAATAAAATTGACTTTCAACCAAAAGTAATCAAAAAATATAAGGAAGGATACTTCATACTTATCAAAGGAAAAAATCTACCAAGATGAACTCTCAATTCTGAATATATATGCTAAAAATGCAAGGACACACACACATTTGTAAAAGAAATTTTACTAAAGCTCAGAGCACACATTGCACCTCACACAATAATAGTTGAAGATTTCAATACCACACCCTCAGCAATGGACAGATCATAGAAACAGAAGCTAACTGAGACATAGTGAAATTAACACAAGTTGTGAACCAAATGGATTTAATAGATAACTATAGAACATTTTATCCTAAAACAAAAGAATATATCTTTTTCTCAGCACCTCATGGTACTTTCTCCAAAATAGATCATATAATTGGTCACAAAGTAGGCCTCAACAGATACAAAAATATTGAAATAATCCCTTGCATCCTATCAGACCACCACAGACTATATAGAAATAAATAGAAATAAAGAAAGAAATTAAACACTTTTTAGAATTTAATGAAATGAAGGCTTGCCATACCAAAACTTATGGGACACAATGAAACCAGTGCTAAGGGGAAAACTCATAGCTCTAAGAGTCTAGAAAAAGAAACTGGAGAGTGAACAACCAACTTGACAGTACACCTGAAAGCTCTAGAACAAAAAGAATCAAATACACCCAAGAGGAGTAGATGGCAGGAAATAATCAAACTTAGGACTGAAATCAACCAAGTAGAAACAAAAAGAACTATACAAAGTATCAACAGAACCAGTAGCTGGTTCTTTGAGAAAATCAACAAGATCAATAGATCCTTAGCCAGACTAACCAGAGGGCACAGAGACAGTATTCAAATTAATAAAATTAGAACTGAATAGGAAAACATAACAACAGAAACTGAGGAAATTCAAAAAATCACCAGATCCTACTACAAAAGCCTCTACTTAACAAAACAAAAAAATCTAGATGGAATGGACAACTTTCTAGATAGATACTAGGTACCAATGTTAAATCAGGAGCAGATAAACCATCTAAACAGTCCCATAACTCCTAAAGAAATAGCAGCAGTCATTAAAAGTCTCTCCACCTAAAAAATCCGAGGACCAGATGGTTTTAGTGCAGAATTCTATCAGACCTTCAAGGAAAACCTAATACGAATTCCTTGTATGATATTCCCCAAAATAGAAACAGAAAGAACACTACCAAATTCATTCTATGAAGCCACAATTAAGCTCATATCTAAACCACACAAAGACTCAACAAATAATGAGTACTTCAGACCAATCTCCCTTATGAATATTGATGCAAAAATGCTCAATAAAATTTGCACAAAACAAATCCAAGAACACTTCAAAACAATTATCCAGCATCATCAAGTAGGCTTTATCCCAGGAATGCAGGGATGGTTCAATATTCAGAAATCACAATGTAACCCACTATATAAAGAAACTCAAAGAAAAAAAAAACATGATCATCTCACTAGATGCCGGGAACACATTTGACAAAATTCAACATCCCTTCATTGTAAAAGTCTTGAAAGGATCAGGAAATCAAGGCCCATACCTACACATAGTAAAAAGCAATATACAGCAAACCGGTAGCCAACATCAAACTATATGGAGAGAATCTAAAAGCAATCCCACTAAAATCAGGGATTAGACAAGGCCGCCCACTCTCTCCCTACCTATTCAATACAGTACTCAAAGTCCTAGCCATAGCAATTGGAAAATAAAAGGACGTCAAAAGGATACAAATTAGAAAGGAAGGATTAAAATTGTCACTATTTGAGGTTGTTACGATAGTGTACTGAAGTGACCCCAAAAATTCCGAAGAGAAATTCTAAACCTGATAAACAATTTCAGAAAAGTGTCTGGATATAAAATTATCTCAAACAAATCAATAGCCTTTCTCTACTTAAAATATAAACAGGCTGAGAAAGAAATTAAGAAAATGACACCATTCACAATAGACTCAAATAATATAAAATACTTTGGTGTGACTCTAATCCAGCAAGTGAAAAATCGGTATGACAACATCTCAAGTTTCTGAATAAAAAATGGAAGATCTCTGAAGAAGGAAAGATCCCCCATGCTCATGGATTGGCACGATTTATATAGTAAAAATGGCCATCTTACCAAGAGCAACCTACAGTTTCAATACAATGCCAAACAAAATTCCAATTCAATTCTTTATAGAATTAAAAAGAGCAATTAGCAAACTCATTTGGAGTAACAAAAATTCCAGGATAGTGAAAACTACTCTCAACAATAAAAGAACTTCTGGGGGAATCACTATCCTTGATTTCAAGCTGTACTACAAAGCAATAGTGATAAAAACTGCTTGGCATTGGTACAGAGACAGGCAGGAAGATCAATGGAATACAATTGAAAACCCATAAATGAACCCACACACCTATGGTCACTTGATCTTTGACAAAGGAGCTAAAACCATCCAGTGGAAAAAGGACACCATTTTCACCAAATGGTGCTGGTTCAACTGGAGGACATCATGTAAAAGAATGCAGATCTATCCATTCTTATCTCCTTGTACAAAGCTCAGGTCCAAGTGGATAAAGGACCTTCAGATAAAACCAGATTTACTGAAACTAATAGAATAGAAGGTGGGGAAGAACCTCAAATACTTAAGCACAAGGTAAAAGTTCCTGAACAGAACACCAATGGCTTATGCTCTAAGATCAAGAATTGACAAATGGGATCTCATAAAATTGCAAAGCTTCTGTAAGGCAAAGGATACTGTCAATACGACAAAACTGCAACCAACTGATTGGGAAAAGATCTTTACCCATCCTACATCTGATAGAGGGCTTATATCCAATGTATAGAAAGAATTCATGAAATTAGACTCTAGACAATCAAATAACCCTTTTAAAAATGGAGTACATAGCTAAACAAAGAATTCTCAACTGAGGAAACTTGAATGGTCAAAAAGCACCTAAAGAAATGTTCAGCATCCTTAGTCATCAGGAAAATGCAAATCAAAAGAACTCTGAGATTCCACCTCACACCAGTCAGAATGGTAAGATCAAAAACTCAGGCAATAGCAGATGCTGGCAAGGATATGGAGAAAGAGAAACACTTCTCCATTGTTGGTAGGATTGGAAGCTGCTAAAATCACTCTGGAAATTAGTCTGGTGGTTCCTCAGAAATTGGATATAACATTACCTGAGGACCCAGATATTCCACTCTTGGGTATATACCCAGAAGATGCTCCAACATATAACAAGGACACATGCTCTGCTATGTTCATAGCAGCCTTATTTATAATAGCCAGACGCTGGAAAAACCCCAGATGTCCTACAACAGAGGAAAGGATACAGAAAATGTGGTACATTTACATAATGCAGTATTACTCAGCTATTAAAAATAATAAATTTGAGAAATTCTTAGCTAAATGGATGGTACTAGAAAATATCTTCCTGAGTGAAGTGACCAAATCACAAAAGGATACACAAGGTATTCACTCAGTGATAATTGAATGAATTCTGGATATTAACCCAGAAACTCACAATACCCAAGATGCAACTCACAGACTACATGAAGCTCATGGAGAAGGAAGACTAAAATGTGGGTGCTTTGGTCCTTCTTAGAAGGAGTAACAAAATACTCATGGGAGCAAATATGGAGACAAAGTGTGGAACAGAAACTGAAGGAGGGGTCGTCTGGAGACTGTTCCACCTGGGTATCCATCTCATGTGCAGTCACCAAAGGTAAAAGCTGATGTGGATGTCATAAAGTGCATGGTGACAGGACCCTGATATAGCTGTCTCCTTGGAGGTCTACAAGAATCTGGCATATTCAGAGGTGGATGCTCACAGCTAACCACTGATCATGGGGTTCGCAATGGAGGAGTTAAAGAGAAGACGGAAGGAGATGAAAGGGTTTGCGGCCCCATGGGGAGAGCAACAATACCAACCAACCAGAGCTCCCAGGGTCTAAGCCTGGGAGCACATAGGGAGGGATCCATTGCTCCAGTTGTATATGTATGGGAGTATGGCCTTTTCAGGCATAGGTGGTAAGGTAGAACCTTGGTCCCATGAAGGCTGGACATCCAGTGTGGGGGAATTCGAGTGTGGGGAAGTGGGAGTAGGGGGGTAGGTGGGGACACATCCTCATAGAAGCAGGAGGAGGGATGCTAGGATTGAGGTTTCCTGGGTGGTGCGGAAATCAGTTAAGTGGATAACATCTGAAATGTAAATAAAATATCTGATTAAAAAAAAAAGAAAAAGAAAAAGGTAGATACATGTAAGTTATTGGGTATTTTTCCAAGGCAGATTCATTAGTTGCAAAGAATAGGGCCAAGGAAGTCATGTACTCAGGTTAAAGCAAGGAGATTTTATAGTTGTTATGCAGGAGGTAATGACGTATCAACCAGAAACTGGGACTTTGCCTATCTATGATCAAACCTAAGTTCCTTGCCAGCTAATTAGTCAGGCTGGTTATATCAGAATGGCAGGACACATCAACTACAAGAAAGGTGTGACTGGGGATTTGGGGCATTCTTTTGTTCAGAGTTTACTCAGTGCAGATGATGTTGAGGGAAGGAAGGTAGACAGGGATTCCAAGGTTGTGGAAGGGTAAGCAGGGATTCCATCCAACATTCATTACCAGAATTATTGGGTGGCTCACAACTGCACGTCTCTTTAGGTCCTTAACATCTGATACATTGTTTGAGCTTTGGAAGGCATCTGCATAAATTTGAGATATATGTATACATGTATATGTATATGTATATGTATATGTATATGTATATGTATATGTATATGTATATGTATATGTATAT
>NW_021605506.1:4320941-4348957 GCF_004785775.1 Grammomys surdaster
TATATGTATATGTATATGTATATGTATATGTATATGTATATGTATATATATATTCACACACAGGCACATTAAATTATAATAAATTAAAATTTAAGAATCCTTCATATTTCTACATTGGTTGTATCATACTCACTCCCTTTTCTTCTTCTTCTTTAATAGTGCTGAGATCAAAATATGAAACACTGTACAAATTCTCTATGCCAGAGCAGAACCTCTATCTAACCTTTTCTTGAGGTAGGGTGTTACCGTGAGCTCAGGTTGTGCATAGTCACTTTGAAGTTGTTTTTGCTAAAAAGCAGTCTTATTACTTATATAACTAAAAGCAGAATGAGAGCCTCACAGCTTTTGCCCTTATTTTGTGTCCCCTTTACTTCACCATTGAGATAAATCCTTGTCTTTAATTTTACCTCTTTAGTAACCTTCTACTCCTGGAATAGTAGAATCACAGGTGACAGACAACTCCCCACATATGTGAATGTGCACATTGAAGCAGAAATTACTCTTTGAGACAACAGAAATCTTAGCACAATGAGAAGACCCAGTCATTGATCAAGATGGTTAAATTTCCATAACTCTCATGTAGTGACCTAGTCCTTTATCTGTTTATATCTAAAGCCCATGTCAGTACACAGAATATAGACTCCTAGGGGTCATTAAGACTTTCAATTTTTTTTTCCTCTTCACAGCGTGGTTGTAGTGCAAGTGGTCCATGCCACCTGGAAAACAAACTGGCAAAGTTGAGCCAGCATAAATCTGGTGAAATCTGAGAATTGAAAATGGAAGGCATGAGGCCATTTCCCTGACAAACTACCTGATCTAGAGCACACAAATATAACACCCTACTGAGAGAACAATGACAATTGGTCACAGGGCATAAAAACCTGGAATTCTTCTTGCTGATGAGGTATTGAGATAGGCCCTGAGTGTTTAGCAAATGAGCTTCCCTTCCTGGACATTCCTTCCCATAAAATGGTATTTAATTCCTAATTCAGACTGAATAAGATCTACGCATCCATATCCATCATCAAATAAAGTAGTTTGGACAAGCAAAGAACATCTTCTTCTTCAAGGATTGCTGCGAGGGGTGGGGTGGATGCTTCATAGTAAATAACCAGGTAGAGAAGGCCTTCTGTCTTCCAGACACTCCATATTCTCTCTGAGCACTTATTTGGAACCTAAGTTCCAACCTTGTCCCATCCTCAGTTATCCCCTTCTTGCCTGACACATGGGGAAAGTGAGGACCTGCTGATGCCCATTTCAAAATTCTGTGGTCCTCAGCGACATTGTATAAACAGGAGACCTGAAATCATGGCATCTATCTAAGACCCTGTAGTTTCTCACTCAAAAAAACAGTGGCTGGGAACTCTATCACGTAGAGTATTCTGCTTCCCCTGAGCAGCTTGCCAGCTGGACTTGAATACCCCAGCAGCATGTCAGACACAGAGCCCAACATGTGGCCACATTAAATATATCACTTTTGCTTTTCACTGCACTTGTTTCTTTAAATACCATATTGGGATATGTGCCTGTTGAGATTGCTGAATGAAGATTTCTTTTCACTAAAGCCTCTGGTTATAATGAGCCTTGAATTTAATTACATTATTTTTCTGTGCCAAACCACAATGACCAAAAGCAATTTATAGAGGAAAGAGGTTTTTATTTATGTATTCATTTATTTGGTTTGTTCATTGGTTATTGGCTTATTGTGACAGAGTGAGAGTCCATAATGGCATTAGGCATTCATAGCAAGAAGGAGAAAGGACAAATCTCAACTGCACACTGAAAGCAAGTACAACAAGCAAGACCTTGGAAAGGGTATCAACTCTCCAAGCTCTTTGCCACATATTTTCTGCAGCTTGCCTGTACCTCTAAAATCTCTTTCAAATTATGCCAGCAAATGATGACTAAATTTCAAATGAGTTATCATATGGGGCTAGGTGTCATTCAAATCACTAAAATATGTAGTCTAAGCTGGTCTCCCAGTCACTATCTTCCTGTATCATCCCCTCTATTGCCTGTACTCATCATGTCTGGCCTTTTCTTTATTGTCTCTATACTTTACATGATTTTATTGTTTTTTGATATTTGCAAGTTTTAAATAACATAAATTATTTTTAGCTGCATCAAGTATATATCTTTTTAAGTCTGAACTTGAATTTTGAGGGAATTACTAGTCCAGACTATATGATGGTTCCCTGTCTTTCAGGTGGATAACCAAATAATATGCTTCTGATAAAGGTCCCTATACCCCATCTTTGACTAGCATTTCAGCCTTCTTGAGCCCCTTTGATAACATCCTAATGTCAGCAGGAAACAGTTACAGAAGAAAAATTATGACATCCATTGCCCCACCTAACAGGCTGAGATGCTAAATCAAAAAGGCCCACATTTAAACAATAAAAATTATGATCCTAAGGTCCCAATTTACCCCTTGGCCAATAACTTAGACCCTAAAAAGAACTGACAAACCAATAATTTGATTTAGTTCCAATTCAGAGGGGGAAATGAGAGGTATCCTAAGAAATAAAAATCCTAAAAATTAAAAAGTTTTGATTTTCCAGGGAAGTAAATTAGGATAGTGAGTTGTTAATCATTAATGGCTTTGTAAGCTCCAGAAATGACTCAGTTCCTGGAATTTCCTTAAGGCCTCAACAAATATAGCAAAACTAACATAACAGCCAATCAAAACCTGACCTAAGTTAACTTCCCTGACACCCACAAATGAAAGTTTAGATTATTTAACTGTAGTTAAAATTCTCTTCATTTTCTATAAAAAGCTCCTGTCTCTTTGTCTAGGGTGGCCATTCTGATAAACTGGAGAGCCCTGAATGCTGGCAATTTCTGCAAAATTACACTCTTTGCCTTTGTATGCTATTTGAGTTTGGAGTCTTCATTCAGCTCTTCTTGGATTCAACAATGGCTGTACTCTCCCACTTATCTACAAAGAAAACCTTTCCCTCAATCATACCTTGGAAAAGTCATGTTGTCGGTTTATAAAGGAGGAAGAACTTGTCTGCTACAGGGAGATTACTAATAACTGGTAAGACCATCCTATAGGAGGGAACTGAAACTCCGACAATGACATGTGAATAGTGAGTAGGATCACACCTTGACTACAACTACTTATTTTTGCATATTCTTGGAGCTTTATTTAAACATTGGCCTTACTTCAGGTTCCAGAGACATAGGGGTTGTCACTGAGTCTCTTTTTCCTAACATGGCCATATTTAATACATTTCTTTTATTTCTACTTCACATTTTTTAATTTGTCTTTTAAACTTTCCTTGTGGAAGATGTGTGTCTGGGCCAGTAACAGTGACAGGTTCTGGAGTTCAGGGAATGAACAGAATGTTGGTTCTTCTCATAGTTTACCATACAGACACAAATGGATAGAAACAACAACATCAATCAACTGGGCACTCGGCAGGGACCTAAACATTGAGATTTTAGGAGTGTACTAATATCTTTTATCATTCATATATCTTATTAGAAAAGAGCTTTGAATAAGTATCATAACCATATAGCACAGGAGAAACTTGAAAAGGAGGGGCACAGGGAATTATATGGTACTATAAAAACTCTCTCTGGGCTTCTGAGACAGTCCTAGCCTTTACGTTTCTGCTACTATGCATTCCTTCTACGTAACTCTGGTATGACTCCTTAGAAGTTATTTCCAAAATTCTCTGGAGCTCTCTACTACATGGTGGTTGGAACTGGCTTTGTTGTCTTGGTCATTCTAGCTTTGTCAGTGATCTATTTTCAGAACCTATATGCTGGAATGTCTTTTTCTAAGGTACTATGGAATGACTCTGTTTCCTGGTTCTGCCTTATTTTCTGAGATGGCTACATTGTCCTCCTGAATTCCCTATGGCCCATGTGGAGAATGAAATTCAGGACATCTAATCCTTCCTTTTGATGAGGTTTCAGCTTTTCCCTGCTGTCCACAGCAATACAATCTCACGCTGATCTAGACCCTTATCTCTGTCAAGACCGTGTAGTCATTATCTCCATTAATTAGATTTTGCAAATTATAGTTCACTAAATATGAATAGATGTTTCATGAACTGTGGAAGGAATCAAGTCATAAGAAATGTATATTTACAATATAAAAGGATCCAAAATATTCAATTCTCTGAATACCAAAACATGCAATTTCTCTGAAAAACAAAACAGCAGAGCCAAAGGGGAAAATATATATATATATACTTTCATAGTAGGAAAAATCTTGGATGAGCACAGATGTCATCAAATACTTTGCTTTCACACTTGTGTGTGTGTGTGTGTGTGTGTGTGTGTATGTGTGTGTGTGTGTGTGTCTATGTCTGTGTCTGGGTGTATTTGTGTGTGTGTATGTCTGTGTGTGTGTGCATGTGGTATGTTTGGGGGCTGGGTGTTCATGTTCACATGTAAATGTGGATATACATATTCTCCACTGCATGCCTGGAGGCTAAAGAACAATTTATACCTCTGAAGTAACAGTTGTTTAGTTGAAAATAAACCAGAATGATGATTTTTCTATTCAAGGATAGAAAAGTTCTATTATCCTTCACCACTGTCAGATTGACTAGAAATCCCCCCCCCAACTTATTTTAGGTTGATTCAAAAATGGATTAGTTCACTAAGAATTTGATAAGTTGGGTTTTGATCACTACTCTAACTTTTCTAAGATTTAATCACCACATTTCTTACCTATCCAGTTTTGTGTTCTTTATCTTACTGTATAACAGTCTTGGTTGTATGACCTTCTACTGGAATTTGGTTGAATTATCAGAGGCTTCATCAGAGAAAACTGACTCCCACTCTTTAAGTAGTTAATATTTGCCAAGAGTTCCCTATATTTAACTCACCTCTCCATTCTCAGACTTGATCTGGCTTAGACTTAAAAGGTCTTATGCCTGTTGCCATGATTGCTGAGAGTTCATACATGTATCTTCCCTGCTGTGTCAATAAGACAATGTTTGTTTATATTGACCAACTGTGGCTTTTATACTCTTTTTGCTCCCTCTTCTGTAATGACCAGAGCCTTGGGAAGAGGGAACCAGCAAAGTGGTAACAGGTAAAAACTTTTGGTACCAAAGCTGCCCAAGTTGATTTCAATCTCCATAATCAATATGGTGAAGAAAAAAACAAACACAACTCCCCCCAATTTGTCCTCTAACTTTTCGGTGAGCAATATGACGTGTGGACATGCACTTATACACACAATCATCAAATATATCTAAAGCAAGTTTGTTTTTATTTTTTTTAAAACTTTTATTATTTTTTATGGCAAAAGGGTGTTATATAGAGAGAAATGTGTTATGGAAGAGACTTGACAAAAATATTAGACTGTAAAATTTTTCTAAAGAGTTATTATCTCACCTTAAGTGAGTACAATACACAGTATTTCATAAATGAAGGAAAATATTTTATATGAAAATCAAGACAGATTCTTTACAGTTTTTCCAAGTGTATACTTAACACCTTAAGACTGAATCTCTGTAAAGAGGATAGAGAAACTGTGGCTGAGTTATTTGTTAAGGGTGAGGTAGTAAGCAAATGGAAATAATGAGTTTATAGAAGCATGGCCTTAAAATGCTTTCTTGCTTTCTATAATGATGCTGAGATGTGGCATCCTATGATTACAGGGGGTTACTTTTTAGCATTTTGATGTAGTTTTAATTATATACATGTATATATCATGTACACATGAGAGCAATGTCTGCAGAAATGGGCATTTGATTTCTATGAGTTAGACTTACAAGAAGTTGTGAACAGTCAAATATAGGTACTGGGAACTAAACCAGGATACTCTGCAAGAGAGTCAACTTTTCTTAATAGCTGAGCTACCCCAAGACACATTACTGATTTTTATGACATCACTGATGAATATATAAAAGTATCTTAATTAAAATATTGAATATTTTTTGTCAAACTTTGATGAGTACATGAAACACTAGGGGAAGCAAAGGAGATGAACATAGTTCAATAACCAGGGATAGAATTTTTTCTAGTCACTCTATTTCTTCTTCAGTCTATTACTGTTATAGAACAAGGTCCTCTGAGAATGGCTGCCATCATTATCAGATTGCATGGTTTCTGGAGACCATCATGTGACATTTTCATAGAAGATGTTCAAGCTGAAGTCTCAGAGGTTAAGAGACTGATATTCATGCCTAGGACTAGAGTTCAAATCCAAGCACATAACTCCAACTCCAGGAATTTTCACATCTTCTGGTTTCCAATAAGAAGACTCAGCATGTGTAACATTTACATATATATATATATATATGAATGTGTAAATATAGAAGCAAATGTATACTCATTCACAAACACATCCATACACATACACACACACACACACGCCAAACAAAAGACAAAGAGAAGAGTTTCATTGGGCCATAATTTAAGATTCAGATTCTCTTTTCAGCCAACTATATACAAGTAAGCTGTGGGAGGTTAAATGAAGGACACTCTATCTATGTAGTTGTTGAAGAGTGAAAACGTTCCAACATGGCTGCTTTGGGATTCACCCATGCACTTTCTCATAACCATCACCTGTAGTAAACCATAAAGTTTACTGGTTTCCAAGAATGAGCTTATTTTGGGAGTTTGTGAGGCTGGAGGTATAGGGCTGTGGTCCATGCCCCCAGAAGAGTGGACATGCGACTGGTGGTATAGAGCACGTTTAATCCCTGGGAATCTCAGAGATTTGTGACAGCTGAAGTAGAGCTGCTCTCTCTCTCTGCCTTCATGTCTGTTTTTGAACATGTAACTATGATTTTCAACCAGGTAGTCACTGGCAGTCAGTCACATAATGAAGAACTTGCTTCTCTCATGCTAATAGAGCATCACCACCATGTTAGCCTTAGTCAATACAACGGATTTACCCACCCCCCCATCCCATCTCACTCCCTAAGATTCATATAGTCCCTGTTCATAAGTAATAAAACACACAAGGTATTTCACCAAGTGTCTCTGAGACTAGCAGTTTTACTGAGCTATAACACTTCGGGGGATGGCTCTTTTCCCAGAAGCACACATTGTTTGTTCTTGGACTTGTCTGCCTACCCATTTCGTGTTACTCATAGAGGCTTGTACCAGAATGCTGCCTAGAGCCTCTGCAGCTGCTGTGGGGATCCAGGACCTGGTCACTTGAGCCACTCAAGCTACCAGAACCTCTTTACTCCAGTTCTAAAATCTATAACACTGCATAGTTTTCTGGTCAGACCAGAGCCCTGTGGAACCTATCCTCTCAGACTCCACTTCACCCTCCTCAGTCTTGCTTAGAATGATGTCTGATGCCCCAGAGGGGAGGGACAGACTATGGAATCCACTAATACCAAACTTTGCCCTGCTGTCTCTGATCCAGTGTACTGGCAGTATCCAGGCCACCAACAGAGGAAGCAGAAAGTGGAACTAAAGGGGAAGATACTGATTATCTCTTTTCTGAGGAAGAATTTTTCAAAACAGTTACTCAGAAATATTTTCCTTGCTTTTTCTTTGTCATTAAGTAGTTAAATATTTCATTTTATACAAATGCTACAATATTCAGTTTTATGTCTAGATTTTCTATGCTGTTGGCTTGATTTTCTTCTCATTTTCTAAGTACCATATCTTCTGTTTTTTGCAGTAGAGTTAAAAACTCTTAAGACTGTAACCCCTCATTTCCTCTTTATTTTCACTGTGACTGTACCCACATTGTTCATTTTGAAATGGGTTTTAGAAAAAAATAGTAGCTTATCTGATACAGAAGTAAAAGAATTTTCACTATAAAATGATGGTTAATAAGGGGCTTAGCTTCTCCTATACCATTAGGAGGCTATCACCATTCTACTACATCTCCTGTTTCCAATCTTATCAAGTCAATAGGATTTTAATTTTAGAATTTCTTCATACAAGTGTTTTCTGCAAATTTATTCACTTGTTTGTTCCTAAGATTGTTTTTTCTCTTTCACATAATTGAAGTAATTTTCTAATATTTACTTTTTAATTTAATTCATAGTTTCAATCTTGTGAATATGTGTGTGCTTACATACACATATGAATGAAGTGGCATACATGTCAACATTGCTGAAGCAGGATAAAAGAGAAAATATTCTCTGTGGCTGAAGATGTTGGCAGCTGAGTCACCTAATGTGAGTTCTGGAATTTAACTTGATCCACTGTCAGTGAAATACATACTCTTAACCACTGACTTATTTCTCAACACCTCCTTTTTCTTACTAGTTACTTTGTAGGTTCTCAGTTTATTACTGTGGTTATTTTTATTAAATTTACCTTTTTTTAAAATTTGAATCTATCATATTCTAATTAGTAGTGAATTGAAGTACCTTTATGCATAATTAATATTTTAGATAATTCCCTGCCTTCTTACTTCATTCCATTCTAGTTAGCTAAATTTTGAGCACAGTACCTTCACCCTTTGTCAAGCCTTAAGAGTTAAAAACTCTTAAGACTGTAACCCCTCGTTTCCTCTTTACTTTCACTGTGACTGTACCCACATTCTTCATTTTGAAATGGGTTTTAGAAAAAATAGTAGCTTATCTGATTCAGAAGTAAAAGAATTTTCACTATAAAATGATGGTTAATAAGATGTTGATAATAGATGTTGAGGAAAGGTGAACTTATAGAGATGTGATATTTGGAGAAGGTCCACTGTGGTACCTTCTAAGTGTAACCAAAGATAAATGATAAATCTTATAAACTATCCATTGGTTAAATTCCTCCACACCGAATTTGATTATGAAAGTGTGTCATCTGTTTGATTGAAAGCTCATTTTATGCATTGAATTACCAACTTTGGTACTAAGGCTACTTTAAACCTATATTCTTTTAAGCAGAACTGCTTCAAAATATATGTACTTTTTCTTGTTTCTATTGGTTATTTAATTTATTGAAAGTCTCCTTGTTACATTTTATAACACTTAGTTTTGGTTGAGCCTCTTTCAACTCTCTCCCATCCCTCTTTCCACTTTAAACACTTAAACCATTTCATCACAACCCTCTGTATTCTGCCGCTTTACTTTTATACCAAATTTACTTATTGTCTTTATTCTTTGAATATGTTTTCAGATAATGTGCATGAATGTATTGCTCTGTCTCTCTCTGTCTCACTCTCTCTCTTTGTCCCTCTCTCTCTCTCTTTCTCTGTGTGTGTGTTTATGTATGTACTGATATGAATTCAGATGCTTGTGTTTGTTGGGATCCAAGTATAGCCTTGAATGTCGGTCCTCACTGTTCCCCTATTGGCCCAGGAGCTTCTAAGAATTCCTGATTCTGTACCACATATCATCACAATACCTCCCGGATTACATATGGTCACTGTTGGGAATGGCCTTACATGAATTTGGGGGATTGAGTCCCATGTCCTCATGCTTACAAAACAACCATTTTATCCACCGAACCAACTTCCCAGACTCAAATTTCTACACTTTTCACCAGAACTTTCAATCTTTTCTATAACTCTAAATATGAAGTGATTGATAAATCTCTTCCTTTCTCTGCCCACACATCCTGCCATTGCTATCATTCCAGGTTTTACTTAGGAGATCAATATGTTGACATTCCATAGTGAGACTACACGGATAACTCTGAAGCCCATTCAGACAAGAGAAATAAATCAGGCTCAGAATCATCCATGCCACGATGGACAGCAGGGTTAAATTCATTTTGTATTGAGTAGCAATCTATTCTCAAGGTAGACCATATTTTATTTATTCATTGGTTTATTAAATAAATAGAATTTATGTAACCTTTTGATTGTTATGAATAATACTGAAATAGACATGGAAAAGTTGATGTCTTTTCAACATACCTGTTACATTTCTCTAAATTGTAATCGCTTGTTTTGATTTATGTATATATGAACCTGTGTGTACATGTCACTGTTTATGTATAGAATATTCGGCAATGTTTAATAGCTACTTCTTCACTTTTAGCATGTGAATCCCAGGAATTGATCTCAGGTTGAGGTTGCTCAGGCTTAATGATAAGTGCTTTTGCCTGCTGAACTATCTCATCAGCCTTGTTTTATTGCTTTATTTTTTTTTTACTAGTTCTTATTACTTATACATAACAATGTTTTAGTATAACATTTTATGTGTATGCAATATATTTTGATCATATTCATCTTGTGGTATAGACTTTGTTTATATGTATGATTTAAGATGGATCTTAGACATACAAGAATACCTTAATTACCTTATTTGGTGATTAAGACTCTTTTGTTGGGGATTAAGTGTCACAAGGGTCCAGGTTAGTTGACCCTTGTCTTCTAACAAGGGTCAGATTTTGGTTGTCTTCCCCTAGAGCTCCTATCTGCTTTGGAACCAACAATACTACCTCCTATTCTTGCAAAAGAGTTTCAAAGCTCCGCCCACTCTTTGATTGTTGGTGTCTCTATCTGTCTGAGTCAGCTGCTGGGTGGAGCTTCTCAAAGAATAGCATGCCTCCTTCAACAAACATAACAAAGTATGATTAATAGTGTAAGGTATTGGTGACTGACCATGAGATAGGTCTTAAGTTGGGCAGGTTATTGGTTGACTATTACAGAGGCTAGATTTAGGCTTTCCCACACACGTGGAGCAGATGTGAAGCTTGGTTTTCATGTTGGTCCTGAACAACCATAGTGGAGGATTTCCCAAAAGGTATTGCCTGATTTTAGGATATGTTCTTTAATCTTGGTACTGTGTTTGGCTTCAGTGGAAAAGGAAGGGTAGCTGCCTGTGGCCACTGAAGAACTGGGTTAGCCTGAAAGGAGGGCTGGAAATGAAAAAGAGATGGAGAGGCGAGAGAAGCATGAAGCCAAGACAAAGTTTTCTGATCAAGGCTCAAATTTTAATATTCAGCTTCTTCTTGGAAAGCCCCACCAAAACCATTTTTTTTGTTTGTTTGTTTGTTTGTTTGTTTGTTTCAGCCAGAGATGGGTTGGAGAAACCATCCTTTGTGTCAGTAACCTTATGTCTCAAGGCAAGCTCAGCAGGCATTCTATTCCTCTAAGTTTCTGTAGGAAGTTGTACTGTAGAGTGAAAAATTATGAAGATCATTTTATAAAATGATCTATAGATTCTTCCTTAGGTTTCTCTTTAAAAGGGCATGGAAAATTCTCTCTGAAGCAAGCTAAGAATGTGGAGCAAGCTAAGAATGTGGACAGGCTAGTTACGGGAACTGGCTAACTACAAAAAGAGAAGAAAAGAATGCAGGTGAACTAGGTGGAACCAGGAAGCTGGTAACCACAATGATAGGGCAAGGCTCCAGTGACAGGGCAGGACCACATTTTTGAGAAGAATAGGTATACAGAGTGTTTTTCACATGACCCTGACTCACATAGGTTGAGTTTCTCGGGAATTTTTGCTATGTCTCCTTAACAAGTCCCTTGCCCCCTCCCCACCCTGGTTTGTGGTTTTCCCCTTTAAAAACCCTTCTCGAACCGGCTGTCGGGGTCAATTCAGCTTCTGTGTGAGCAGATGAATTGACCAGCAACTAGATGTTTATATCCCAATTAAACCTCTACTGTTGCTACAGTTTTCGGTGAGAGTTATTGGGTGGTCGCGACATCCCGAGACTTGAGTGAGGGTCTCCCCTGAGTGGGGGGGATCTTCAGTACTTTCAGCCAAGGTAGGTAACTCCACCTAGGTCCTATTATTAGGTCTATTGTGGTAAACAAGGTCTTTCTGGCCAGCTCAAGGCTGAGGAGAGGGCACAAGGAATCATTCAAAAAAATCACACAGATTTGTAGTACTAGGATCAGGGGATACCCAAGGGAACCGCCACCTTTCCAAAAAAGAACGGGAGGGAATGGGAGGAAGATTATTGGAGGGGTGACTGGCAGAAAGACAATGAGTAGGATGTAAAGAGGATAAGTACAAAATAAAATCAAGTAAATAAAAGAGATTGCAAAACGAAAAAAAAAGGAGAAGAAAGAAAGAAAAGAAAACAGAAAACTCTCTGAACAGTAAAGAAAGGAATCATCCTTTTTATCTTTAAGGTAAATCTAACATTAACTGAAGCTAAGAGGCCACATATGTGGCAAGCACTAAATGACAATTGGACAAGAAATATATAATGGAAAGGTGACCAAGTTCCAGAGCTTCATTAGACATCCTTCATGAGTCTGAGCAGAGGGTAGAAAGCTAACAAGACATGAAAAAGTGGCAGTGGGATTTGTCTTGTCTTTTCTTGCAGATGTAGAAAAATGGACCACAGTGAAAAGATGTTTTTGAGACAGCTGGATAAGTTAAGGATATTGTATGCTGGTGATACCTCTTACAATGCAGAATGCTTGCCTTAACATGTATTGTAGGACTTTTGGGTCTCAGTTTGAACTTAGAATTCAGGTCTTGGTTTAAACTTAAAATTCAGGTCTCGGTTTGAATTTAAGATTAAAAGAATCCCACTATCCCAGGACACATCCCGAGAGGGGCACATTCCTTAGTCAGAGGACACTTGCTAGATTAACATTCAGAGGAAGAAGGGAGAGGCTGATTAACATTCCTCAGATCACAGGAAAGGGAACCCACCTGCAGGTGAGGAGGGCCCAGAGCAAGTAAATACATTCCAGGAATCAGGAAGCTGGACCCTTAACATAATAAACCTGGACAAATGGAAGACACTCCTTGTCAAAATCTGAGTCACCTAGGGACCAGACCTGGAAAGGTCAGACTTTGTGGTTTCCCCTTGTGAACTCTGTATAAGAACTGTACCCAGCTTTTGTTCATTGTTGGAGTGAGTCCTGTCCATGTGTCTCTGTGGGAGTGCATCCCCTGGTTTGGATGTTAGAGTCCAACAAGCCATGTGTTTGTTTCCTAGCAATGCAGAAACCATTCAAGGCAAA
Source organism: Grammomys surdaster (assembly GCF_004785775.1). Lineage (NCBI taxonomy): Eukaryota > Metazoa > Chordata > Mammalia > Rodentia > Muridae > Grammomys > Grammomys surdaster. The sequence continues at coordinate 4,333,756 of NW_021605506.1, forward strand.
TACAAGTTCTTCTTTCTTCCTCTACTTCCCAAGAGCAGGCATGTACCAACACACCGATGCATGCTAGGCAAGCACTCTATACATGAGCTATATACTCATCTGATGAGAGGCCAAATCTTTTAAGTTCAGACTCTATTTTAGAAAACATGACCTAAGTTTTAACTCAGGTAAACTAACGGACTGGTATCTAAGATTGATTTCCAAGTTGACCCCCCAACAAAATCTGAGCATAGCTCCATGCTTTTGGCTAATCCCCATCAAGATCATCATCTCCAGATTACACCCTCAAGAAGACTAGAGTTTCCAGGTTATTTCTCCAACAAAACTGTACCACAGATTACAAGCCCACATCCCTTGCCCAATGACCACCAATGGAGAAGGGAAAAGAAATTAAGTTTATGATATGACTCCCAGAACCAGCCAATTATGTTAAAGGCCACAGTAGCTTTCCAATTGAATGCTTATACACTTACCCTCCACCAGTGGATTACCATAAAACCTTGACCCCATAGATATTTGTGGTTCCCCTACCACCGAAGCCATCTTGGGTGACCAAAGGTGAGTTGAGGTTGGGGGAAGCCAGCTCAAATTGAATAAAGATCCTGCTGTGAGTTACATCAGATGGGCTACTGTCAATTTTGGGGATGATCAAACATTTCCTTGGTACTACACCCTAGATTTATCTCTGTATAGAACCCAAGGTTCCTTCATTAGAGGTCTCACTCAGTAAAAAATACAGCTTTCCTCTCTCTTTCTGCTGTGATTTAACACTCAGCCATATGATCACTGTGACATTTATTTATTTAACCAAGTTAACAGTGAACAGGCAACATCTCTTTGTTAAGTAAAAAAGGTCATATTAGTAAAAACAGCCTTCCTCTACTAAAATTTATGATATAAGAAAGGGAAGAATGTGAAAACAGAATACAAGCTCCTTGTGTGTGACAAATGTCATGTCTGTTTAAAGAGAAACACTGGTTAGTGAATGGAAATTGCCCCTAAAACTAGGCAAATTGCCACTGCCAGCTTTAAAAGATGGTAACATGTTCCAAGTGATTGAATTACACAATTCTGAAAATGTTTTTGGAAGAGAAGTAGAAACATCAGTGAGAAGATGAAGCCTCAAATTATGTATTTTGTGAGGCAACCCTTGCATTAAGATTATTAAAATTTGTATGTGTTCCAATCATTTGTTTAATCTAGAAAAATATCTTAGATGGCATTTCATAAGAAAAGTGTGTTTATGTTTGTTTCATATGGCAAAAAGTTATTTGGCTAAAATGGTGTTATTACATTCTCAATGAAGCACAAATACATATTAAAATATATACTTTTACCATGTAAGCCTGAGTTAATATTACAGCCTTGTAATTTTTTGCTTCATAGACATTAGGTCCTCCATCTGATCCCCAGAACCTCTGGTATCCAGAATCCAGGTATGATGTGGCATGAGTGGGAAGCCAAGAATAGGAGGATACCTGGACCAAATAAGTATACTAGTGAATACTAGGTAAAGGGAGAAGTGTCAAAAAACAAGATGTTCAGTATTTTGAGCAACAACTGAGATTGGCCTATGCACAAGTGTCTATCTACGTACATAAACATACATAAACACACAAGTAAAAACATGTTCACATGTATGTAAGCTAAAATTTCTATCTAAGAAAGTAGTGTCCTTTGTTTCTGTTGTTCAAAAGCAACCAATGTATAATAGGAATACCTATCTATTCTGACATCACTTTTATTGTGTTGTTGGTCCTTGGAAATAATTGTTATGACTCATTGTATCTATTATTATATATTTTTGTATTTGTCTAATAAGAGTGCTAATATTTTATAGTTATTTTTCTCTTTTCTTTCTGTGTGTGATGTATGTGTTACATAATTTGAGTGTGTTCATGCATATGTGTATGTGTGTGTGCGTGTGTGTTTGCTTGCCCATTCCTTCACCTGTGAAAACCAGAAATTGACATCAGAATATTTTTCCTCATTCACATGTCTGGCATATGTTTTAAGACAGTTTTTTACTGAGTGCCAAGGCCAGCAAGATGGAAGATAGACTGCTGTTCTATCTCCTGAGATCTGGAATTATAGGTATATAGAATATTGCCTGATTATCTTTGGGTTCCATAGATTGAACTCAAATCTTCTTGCTTTTGCCAATTCTTCTCTCCACTGAACATCTCTCCAGCTTTGTGTGTGATTTAGATTGTTTTTTTCTCAGTGTGTTATTTTGCATTTATTGTACATAAACACTTAATTAGCTGCATCTGCTCTATGAGTAAAACTAAATGGTTCCCTATATCTCAAGGACCTGGTTATTTTTTGGATGAGTAACTTGATTTCTTCCTCTCTTTCTGTCTTCCTTCCACACTGTTTTGTTCTAAACAAATGCTTTGTAGCATGATAGCCCACCCCACATCAGAAGCTTCTGTTGAGATTCAGCATACTGGCCATTGGTTTTTTCTTTTGTACCAAGTGGAGTTGCCATCACTGCAGTAGAATTCAGACTGGTGTCTATAGTTTTGTTAACACAGGAAAATCAATGTGAAGATATAGTGGCATTTTATTGCTAATATGAGTGATTCTAAATTTTCCAATAAATAGCTAATTAGAGTAAATGTTTTTCTTACTAAGAAACAATTAAAATATCTGTACATATTTATAATGATGGAAAAAAAACATCATTTGGCTAATTACAGTAGCAGGGCATCACAAACTGAGTGACTATCATGAACATGTCTCTGCAGATGTTTTTGTTTCTTAAGAACCTATGAAACTTTCTCTAGGCATTTATAGCACAGCTGCTGGTGAAACTTATTGCACAAAAGACTCAGCACTGCTGGAAGCTTAATGCATCCTCCCTGTGCCAGATAATCCTCATGGTCCTTCTCAATTCTTTTCTCTACAACTGAAATGGTTGGAGAAAATGCTATTGAACACACTTGTATTACTTTTTCTGGATAAAGTCTGGGAATTTTGTCTTTTCCATGCTCAAACTAGGTTTATAGATTATAATTTCCAATATGAATATCATATATATGTGATATATATATATATATATATATATATATATATATATGTTTTCAAAAATGACTTTAGGCTAAGGTCAATGAAATGTTTGACTTACAGCATGAAAATCTACGCATGATCCTGAAAATCAATAAATAAAAACACTACATATAATGATATATATATATATATATATATATATTTCTAATTCAAGCATTCGGGATGAGATTCCCGCCTAGTTTAACCAAATCAACCAGTTCTAGATCAAAATAGACCCTATCTGAAATAACAAAACCCCCAAATAATTGTGATTAGTTCTTCAGGTGGACACTGCAGTATTCCCGAGGGAATTTACACACTCATGTACCATCAAACACAAGACATGAAAAATAGGGTCAGGGAAAGCCTATGTCTAAAAAAAAAAAGTTGTAAGGTAAAGATAAACTGAAAGTGACTGCTGACATCCATCTCTGACCTCAACATACAAGTACACACACATATGAATCACAACACAGTAACATACACTCAGAGAGACACAAGCACATCAGTTTATAAAGGTAGCTTCACTATGCTCTGAAAGCAGACTCACAATTAGTAAAGAAAAACATTCTTCCTCTCTCAGCAACAGAGTGTTATTCTCAATCCTACAGTTATTTTGAATTCATGATCCTTCTGATTCTTTTGCCTCCAAGTCTTGAATACTGGAACTATAGGCACACAACACTCTGCAGAGCTTTCAAAGGAACTATCTTAATGATTATTAAAATTTTAACATCTGTTTAGTTGGCCTGTTTGTTGTGTTGACATACAAATATTTTATATTCTAAGCTGTCAACTTAGATTACTAATTTAATATAACTAAAATTTGAAAACAAGGCTTATAAAAAGTAAATATGAGAACATGATCTCCTAAGAAACAACTTTGTTTTCAAAAGCAGCTGCTATCCAAATATAGCTTATGGTTGACAGAGCAATTAGAAAAATTGGACAAATGGTACAGTAACTGAAAGACCAAGAGGTCCACATGTGGATTTCTAGAAGCAGAGAAATATGGTGAGCTCTCTTTACTACTCTTTTCTGATCAGATGTAGAAAAAAAATAATACTCTAATATCATTTTACAGGACTACAATACACCAGTTCAATAAAACCCTACTGTCAGGTTCGGATGATGTCTCTGTCAGTAAATTTTTGGCTGACAGTCTTAAAGTCCTGAGTTCATTTCCAAGAAGCTACATTTAAAAAGCCATTACATGATCTGAGCAGGATTTATTTATATAGTTAAAACTTAGTAGTATATATGCATGTACATAAGCACAAAGAAACACACACATTGCCACTACTATCACCAACAACATAATCAACAACAAAAAGGTGGGTGTGCATAAGAGGGGTTGAAGGGAGAAAAGGGTAAAAATGACCATTATAACATCATTTCAAAGAAAAAAATTGTTAACAACTACAATAGCTACCTTCCTCCTTCTTCTCTTCCTCCTACTTGTCCTCTATCGAATACATTTATAAAATACTATGTTCAAACTCTTAAAATAAAAATCAGGTGAAGTGGTATACACTTATATGTTTTCCCAGTGCATACCAGTAATCTCAGCAACGGGGAGACAGAGACAGATGATTGTGTCTTAGTTGCCAGGTAGACTGGTGTAACTGGTGAGTTCCAGGTCAGTGAAAATACCTTTTTGCAAAAAGAATGATAAAAGCTAAGAAGAAAACAATGAAGGGATGAAGAGAAGGAAAAGAAAGGGAGGAAGTGAGGAATGTAGCATGAGCTGAATAGCAGGTGACTCAAAGTCCTCAGGTCTCAACTGCCAATTCTGCTATGGTAAACTGCAGATCTTTAAATCTATAAAACACATTTTTTTTCATTCTCCAATGTTTCCAAATGAGACTTCCTTCAGTAAGAATGCTATTAATGCTATATAGTAGTTCCTTTTATTATTTTTTTCATCTAGTAATAAGAATTGACAATTCAATCATTTCCTGTCTGGTGAAGAAGAAAATATTGGGAAATTATGGACACCTGGAAGATTTTAATTCAAATCTGATTTACTTTTCCTTTATTCTGCTTCACAGGGAACTCATGTATGTCCAACTGTTTACTTTCTTTCAGTTCTTCTCTGTGACTTAATGAGAACAGTCACAAGGGAGGTCTTCACTCTCACTATGAGGAGTATGGGGAGCTGCCTATGCATGCAAGACTGTCTACAACAATTTTCATATGCTGATTTAATATAATTGTAATATATGATCCCAGGAGTCTCATCAAACCATGTCAAACATGAGAATGTCAGCTGTAGAATTGGAGCCTGTCTTACTCTGTGAAAGACATGGGTGCCCTTATTGTACCTGTTAATGGGTAATGACCTCGCAATGTTTTTACATTTTCAGTTCAATGATAACATATCCTGAAAAAAATTATCTTAATGGAGTATATTAGTTAGCTTTTATTGTCAAACTGACACAATGTGGCCAACTGAAAATAGAGAACCTTTTGTCTTGATTGGCCTGTGGGAAATTTATTGATTGACGATTGATATGTGAGGGCCAAGCACACTTTGGGCAGTGGCATTCGTAGGCTAATGGGCCAGGAATATAAAAGAAACTTAGCCACATAAATCCAGTATATAGCCAGTAAACAAAATTTCTCCATGATAGCTGTATCAGTTCCTGCTGGTGCTCATGCCCTGACATCCCTCAGTATTGTACTATGACCTGGAAGTGTCAGCCAAATAAAGCTCTTTGTTCCTAGGCTATAATTTATTCATAGTGTTTATTATAACAACAGAAAAGAAACTAGAACAGGAAGCATGCCTGTTTTGGCTCACATATCTGAAGTATAGTCAATCTTGGTGGAGACATCATTAGCAGCAAAAATGTGAGGCAACTGGTCCCATTCTATCTGCAGGAAGTGGAGAGCAATGAATGCTGCTTCAAAGCTCATTTTCTTCTTCCTATTTAATGTGAAATCTTAGTTTATAGGGGTAATACCAAACACAATAGGAGTCTATTCCCATTTTCATTCATCTAATCTCTCACAGACCTCTCCAGAGTCTAACCTAGTGCAGATATCAGGAGGAAAAATACTCCTATGGTCACATTTATAAGAGATTTTCTATATTTGGTTCATTGCAGTGGAAAGAGTTAAGTATAAGATTGTGTTTCTATCAACACCAATTTCTCTCTACTTTGTGACTCTAGATGCAATATGACCAGCTGCCTTACACTCTTGGTACATGCTTTCCCCATCCTAATAAACCATGTAACCCATGACTTAAAATTATCCCTTTCTTCATAGAGTTGCTGTTTGTCTAGTATTTGTCTATAGAAGCTAGCAAAGTGATGAACAAATCTTACATTGGGTGCTTCCTGTACTCTGTTGCTTTCTTGCATGCTCACAGTACTTCTCATGCTGGTGTAAGAGTTGTCCACATCAAGAAATCTTCTGTTTTTTTAGAGACCTAAGGGGTTTGCTAGAGCACTCATCTGAACTCCCACAGTTACTCCCTGGAGATGATGGGATTAAACCTGTAAGACTGCCCCCTACCATGGATGCCAATTCCAAGCCTCGAATGACAAGTGCTCAGCAAGTTGGGCTCCTAGTCTCCGCCTATTGTTGAATCATTTGTTTTAAAAGCTTGTGAACCAAGGGATATGTTCCTCATAAGGGATATAGGAAGAATGAACTGGAAAAGGGTGTAGTAAAAGCATGGAAGTGATGCCGATGTTCACACTCTCTCCTGATGAGTCTCTCTCCAGGTCCAGCAACTAGATACTTGACTATATTTCTACATAAGATCTTCATGGTTGATTTTTGTCAGATAAGTAAATATTTGCGCACATTATTGGCCTATAATAGGCCAGAAACCCTACTAGTGATAAATTTCTAATGAATTTAGAAGTCCCATGTCACAAGCTGTGGGACAAAGAACAAATATATAGGTCTACATATCTGTTAACACTTAGTCACACGTGGACACTAAATGCACAGGTGCACAGAAGGAAGGCTTGAGAGTAAGACCTCACTGCCTAGATAAACCAATAGACATCAATAATAGAGCATATAAAAGAAAAGAAGAACTAATATTTAACTATAGGAAGTACACATAATGTGCACTGAACATCTCAGCTGACATCTGGGTCCAGATATAGCTCTTTGAATCAGTCTGTCACACCATCTACTCCATCTACAAGCTGCTGGAGTGGTTGGAGGAGTCAGTCCTGCAGAGCCAGACATCATTCCTGAATAGGGTTTGTCCTAGCCCCACTGGCTGACCCCAGCATGGATCTATTGTAGCTGTAGCTCAACTTTCTTGCCTTGCTGGATAAAAGATAGCATGGTCTACTGATGATTCAGCCTACAAGCAAGCACAAAGGTTGAACCCAAATAGAGCCAAATAATGGGCAAAATAGAGGGTAGATAAGTATTTGTCATCTGGAGCTCACATGGAATCTCCTCTCAGACATCTTGCCTGGTCCCAAGATCACCATGATTTAGGGAAACACCAAAACATCCAAGGTGAATCTCAGAGATGGTTTACTACTTGTGGTGTATTAGAAATCAGAAACCTAGAAACAGACCAAAAACTAGTTTCAATTACTATTTTTATAACTATCCCCCTTCATGGATAAAAGCCTTTCTTTCCCCAAGACCCACCTCACAGGTTCTGGCCATCAGGAAAAAGAACACATGGGAGGAGGGATCTGGACCTGAGAAGAAGTGAATTCTCCAATATCTTTCAATAATGGATCTTTTGCTCCAAGACCCTCTTCCTCCATATCCCACTACCCTTGCCCTCATGGCTCCAAGGGCACCATCACTGGCCCTGAGATCCTCAATCAATACGGGACCAGGGTAACTGTACCTTCCTTTAGCAGGGAGAGGAGCAGGAACAGACCCCCAACTTCTAGGTCCCACCATGAGGACCTGAAGTCTGAGAGCCACCCCCCCCCCGATACCATGGTGAAGCATATGGGCCTCTAGATGATAAGAGAATCAGCCTATGAAATATTAGCCCTTCTCTTCAGCAGACTTATACAACTGGAAGGCTCAACACCATGCCCCCTCATTTTGAGGTAACCCCAAGGGGATGATTAATATCTTTGAGACTATTTATTTACTCATTAGCTCACATGGGATAATATCCAATAATTTAAGAGCGTGTTCTTCATGACCCAAGAGCAAGAGAGGATAGTTCAGGAAGCCAGAAAGAATGTCCCTTCAAACACAGGGGAACCATCAATTGACCAAGTTGCCATGGACAGCAGATTTACCCTGACAATACCTGCCTGTGACTTTAATATGGAAGAAGGTAAAGGGCACTTGAAGGTTTACCATCAGGCTTCATTGCCAGGTCTGAAGGGGGCCACATGATGACTCACCAACTTGACCATTGTATATGAGGATAAGCAGGGACCAGAAGAATCTCCCGCAGCCTCTCTAGAGTGACTCATGGAGACATTCTACCAGTATACACCCTATGACCCCAGCAGCGAGGAGCACAAAGCTACTGTGAATATGTCTTTTATAGACGAGGCTAGTAAAGATATTAGAAAAAAGCTTCAGTGACTAGAGGAATTTCAGGATAAGTCATTGAGGTTTTTAGTGCAGGTTGCTGAGAAAGTCTACCATAACATGGAGACAGGAGGAGAAGGAGCAGAGAACGAGAAAGGAAGAAGATGAAAGGGAGACAGAAAAAGAAAGGTTATAGGAAAGGAATTTTACAGAGAATCTTGGCTACAGTAGTTATGGAAAGCAGAGAAGAGAGACTCCAAAAACAGAGACAGAAAACCCTTTGAAAAGGACTAGTATGCATATTGCAAGGAAAGGGGCCACTGGGCCCTAGAGTGGCCCAACTAATGGAAGCTAGGGGTTGAGTAATCCTAGGCCTTGGAAAACAACAACCCAAAATGGTCCTGGGTGAAGACAGCAATTAACTTCAGGGAGACAGGGTTCAGAACCCCTCGCTGAACCCAGAATAACTCTGAGAATGAAGGGTTAACCCACTTAATTCTTGGTGGACACAGGAGCTCAACATTCTGTCCTCGTCCAAGCCAATGGCCTCATTTTCAAGAAAAGATCCTGGGTCCAAGGAGACATTGTCACCAAAATGTATTCCTGGAGTACCCAAAGAACAGTGGACCTAGGGATGTGCCAGGTCATCCAAGACTGTCCCTACCTTCCATTGGGGCAAGACTTAATCCAAGATGGGGGCCAGGATACACTCCTGCCCGATGGGCTACAACTAACTGGCCCAAAAGAAGAGCTTATGGGTAGAGGAAGGACCTCCCCTACCTACCAGGAACCAAGGCTATCTGGTTTAAAGATGGGAGCAGTTTTCTCCATGAAGTTCTCAGAAGAGTGGGAGCTGCCATGGTGAACAGCACAAATGTCATCTGGGCTGAATCTCTACCCCCTGGCATGTTTGCACAGAAAACAAAGCTAATTGCCCTCACTAAAGCCTTGGAACTTGGACCAGCGAGAAAATTAACATGTACATGGATAGCAGGTATGCCTTTGCCATAGCCCATGTCCATCAGACTTTATACCAAGAGAGAGGACTGCCCACATCAGAGGAAAATAAATAAGAAAACAATCAGGAAATATTGGGTCTGATAAAGCCAGCATCTGAAGAGAAGAGACTTAGTAGCCTAGCACAATGACCACGCAGATTAAGTGGCTCGAGAAGTGACTATGCAGGAGCCTATCCTTGCTATGGGCCTGCAAGAGACACTCACTGGAAAATGGGAGTTGACTAAGAGATGGTCTCAATATATACTGCAGAAAAAAGGACTCAGAATGCTAGCCACCCTACCAACTATTACCTAGAGAAGAAATGGCAGTGGTGCACACATAAAGAAAAAATATACTTGCCAGAAAACAAGCTGAAGGCTTACTTGACAAAATGTGTAGATGAACTCATTTAGGAGATAAGAAGCTTATCCAAGCAGACAAGAGAGCTAAGATATATGTAATGTACCTTCGATTGTTAGCCATAGAGTCAGTAGAACAGTGTAAGGTATGCCAGCAAGTATGATTTATGCAGCCAAGAGCAAACAGAGCAAGAGACCTAGAGACGAGCTCCTGGTGTTTATTGAGAGGTCGATTTTTACAGAAGTTAAGCCAGGAGAAAATGGTTGCAAACACCTTCTAGTGTTTGTGGATATTTTCTCTGGATGGGTTGTGGTTTTCTCCACCAAGCAGGGAACAGATACTGTGATAGCTAAAAAGATATTAGAGAAATTTTTCTGGAGGTTTGGAGTGCCCAAAGTAACTGGATCGGACCTCCTTTTGTCTCTAAGGTAAGTCAGGGGTTATCAGAGATATTGGGGACTAATTGGAAGCTCCATTTTGTGTACCATTCCCAAAGATCAGGGCAGGTATAGAGAATAAACAGAACCATAAAAGAGACAGTAACTAAATTGTCCTTGGAGACTGGCACTGACTGGGTAGTGCTTCTTCTCCTGGCCCTCTTCTGAGTCCAGAACACCCCCTAACATTTTAACGCGACTCCTTTTGAGATTCTGTGTGGGACTCCTACTCCTTTTATCCCAGCTCTTGACCCCCCCCCCCCAGAGTGACATTTTAGGCTGAAAAGGATCTTGAGGCACCACATTAGCCACCAGGAATAATCTGTACATCCTTTTGTTCGGAATACATTTTCTCTGATATTTTGGGAAGCAGAGTAGGTTTATGTTTCATTCTTGAGTAAGGAGCCAAGAACTCAAAATTTCTAGGCCCAAATCCCAACCAGTGGTAAGAGGTGTGACTCTCCCAGTGTTGGGAGTCTTGGTAATTCTTAAACCACTAAGTTTCTGATATTATATTCATCACTAAACATCAATGGCTAAAATCAACAAAATTTGGATTTACTTATTACCCTCTGATTATGTAGCCTGAAAGTTTGACTGAGGGTACACGGGTCCTGAATCCTTGAGTCTAGTGTAGGAAAGCTCATATTTAATAAGTACTGGTTTGAGAGCACTGAAAAGTACAATAATGTAATGGATCCACATCTCCTAGTCTAGAGGAGTTAGTAATAACTATCATGCTCCATTCCACTGGCAAAACAAGTGAAATACCCAAAGCTGTGTTAAGGGACAGGGAAGAACAATTGTTGCGCAGACAGAGACAACTTATATTTAGTACTAAAAATCTTATACAAATGAGAAGTTTTCTAAAAATTGCAATTTCTTCCTTGTCAGAAATTGAATACAAACTTCAGTTCCCCACTTATTCATTTTTTTTATTTATTTATCAATCACCGAGTAGGTACTTTGGAAAAAAATTGTGTTCTGTACCATATGTTACATGTTATAGATGGTAAAGAGAGAAAAAATGTGATGTAAATGCAATAAGAAGATGTCTAATAGCAGGAAAATCACTTTCTGATCTCTTATTCCACTGTTCCTACATCCTGTGTGTGTGTGTAGGGGGTGTGTTTAGAAGGTGGACATGAAATTAAAACTACACATTAATTTACATACATATACTACAAAGAAAATATTTCGTCATGTTTTAGATTTCTACGTAACCAAGCACTGAGACCTTGAAATGTAAGTCCAGGGGCTGCAAACTTCATAAGCTGATGTCTAGTTTTCTCATTTCTCTGAACTCTATAGCTTTCTTTAGAAGAGAACATCAATACATGGTCTTAGAGTGAGGGCAGAAGTGATAAGTATACTGATGCAGATCTAAAGACTTCTGTAGAAACACTGTTCTAAAATGATAACAGTGATGCCTTCAGAGTCACAGGATGTTGGAGAATGCAGTCCCACAACTATAAGAGCCTTTGCAATGCTCATAAAACCAACTGTAATTAACCATAATAGATACTTGGCATTGCTTATGGTGATATTGCTTCATATGAGGGATAGAGAAGTTCATTAGACTCTTGCCTAAGATTTTAAACAGGACTCCTTGCACTTGCTTCCATGTTGTGTATAGCTCTGTCCCCAGTTTCTTATGACCTTGGCAGGTGGTAGAGTCTATGGACAGTGGACTTTTGAAAGTGGAGATGCCATCTATGCAGCTATGGTAAAGTTGTCGTCCATTGTGAGGTAAGCCTTTGCAAATGTATGGCTGTTTAGGAATCACCATACTCTTATAAATATCTCAACTCCCATGTTACTATAAGTGAGTCCAATAAACCCATTGGTTCACCATGGCAGATTTATGTGTGACTGATAATTTTATCTATTACTGGCAGCCTACACAGATTAAGAAGATGTTCATCCATATCTCCCCCAAAACATTATACATGCCATCAGAGTCAACATATTCAGCAAGAAGGGACAGAGTCACAATACAGAGATTGCTATGGAAGGTCTCATCTGAGAATATATTCCTTTCAAATTTCAGAGGTGCAGAGCAAGTGCCGTCTTGTCTAAGGATAAGTCTATACTGCTCCTGGTGCATGTGGACGTTCTTTTCTGACAAAAGAGGCACCACAGACTCATTGGGTACTGTTAGATGAACTATGTTTGAGAATAAAGATAATTATAGAAAGTGTGATGTTTACCAGGAATTGCTAGTTACATTCAAGAGTTATATTTATCTATTTTCCCAATTAATTAGCTTCATATGATTTTGATGAAGGTACATGTAAGAAATAATATCCCATGGGAAATACTCTAAAAACAGACATACTTTTTATGTTCTGCATAGAGTGGTTGGACTTTAAATTTTCCACTACATATGAAGACCCTTGAAGAAGGTAAAACACAGGACTGGGGAGGTAGTTCAGCTGGTACAGTGCTAACATAGAATGAGGTAACTCCAGGTTCCATGTTCAACACAAGATAAACTGACAGGGGCAGTGCTTACTTGTTGAAAATGCCGTCCGCCGGAGAGAGGGACAGGGAGATATCTCAAACCCAGAGGAAAAGTCACATTAGCTTATTTATTTATAAACTATAATAGACAAACAAATAGTGAAATGGGATCACATTCGTTCGCGCGCACACACACACTCTTTACTAACCTCCTGTCTAGCCTGGTGTTTGGCGCCACAGGTAAGGTTCACCTGTGTCCGCCTGTCTTTTGGACTTGTTGGAAATTGATCTGGGATGTGGGCATGGTTGCTGTGGAACTTGGCCGCAAGTGCCTTGGAGACCAATGGGAAGTCAGTATGCAAATGTGGGCTTTCTAATTCAGCATTGGAAAGCCTGGGCAGCAGCTTGGATCTCAGCACAACATCTCTGTGGTGCTCCGTGGAAGGAGCAATTTTTTGTGGGCCAGACTGGAGTTTTTAAGCTAATTTCAATCAATCAGAATTGAGGAAGGTGTTTTATCACTCACACACAGACAGCTTGGGCTCAGTTACCATGGTTACCTCTTAGCCAATTACAATTGAAGGCATACTACACCATTACTTCTTCACCTTGCTCCCACTTTATTTGTCTGTCACACTTGCTCCCAGGCCTAGCTTCCATGCCCATAGCTTATTCATAATACCATTTTTTATTCTGCTGCTTACACTACTAGTCATCGTGGCACTCAGGATATAGAGGCCAGATGACCAAGAGTTCAAGGAGAGTTATCACTACACACCATCTAGACTACTCTGGGTAATAGATTGTCTGAAGCGATAGGGAGAAAGACAAAGAAAAAGAGAGAGAGGGAATATTGGCATGAGATGAGAAGGATATTGAGTTTATTTTTACTATATTATTTCTCACGCAATCACATTTATAAAGCAAATTTGGAAGATTATCAAATAAATTGTGTACAAGTGTGATGCTACATATTGAAATGATGGTGTTAACAAATGAAGCAAATTTTTCTTGACCTGTTGGAACGAGATTATTTTTATATTGTACCCATATTATTTTTGATAAGTTATTCTTACTAAAACATATGCCAGTTATACTGGGAAATTTAAATCAAGCAAGCTATCACACATAATGTCTCTTCCCAATATGGTTGACATTTGCAAGATGTTAAGTAACATTTTGTGTGGTTATTATTTAAGTACTTTTGATTTTGTCAATACATGATTAATTAGCTAAGATCAGGCAAACTATGTTTAGGTATTTGGATTAATCAGTTGTTCTGTCTTGTCTGTAATTTTGATAGGAATATTTAGCTAATTTATCAAGTAAGGTAAGTGGGTACAACATTTGCTATAAATGGCTAATAAGTACAAAATTAGTTTAGTTGGTGTAATCAGAAATACAGAATATCATTTGCATCTAAAATAATTTCATTCTAATTTTTAGAGTTCATTGGTAATGTAACATAGCAATGTTACAAATCATGTTAAAAATTGCAAAAACTTAAAAATTATTTGTGTGTGTGTGTTTGTGTGTGTGTGTGTGTGTGTGTGTGTCTGTGTGTGTGTGCATGCCAATGCATGTTTTTTGAGGACAACTTTCTGGAGTTAGTCTCCCAGTTCACCATTTGAGGTCTAGGGGATTGAACTCAGGCCATTAGACTAGATTGTCTGTGCCACTATCTGACCTTGGCTTATATTTTGGAGACTTACTTAAAATAATACCCATCATATTCCACTATTTACTTTTAGAATAATTCATCAAACACAAGAATGGCTTGACATCTGGATTTAAATGTTGGCTGATGAGAAGAGAATCAATGCCATAACCATTCTTACACACTTTATTTACTTTTTGATGGAACTTCATGCATGCTATACAATCCCGAAACTCATTATGTAGGAAAGAAAGAGCTTGAACTTCTGATATGCTATTTCTACCCCTTAAATTTTAGACCTTCAGATGTTTACTACCCTGCTAGTTTATTTGTCACTGGAGGTGGAATCCAGGGCTTTTGACATACTTGACATACTTGAGAACTGCCCTATTACCTGATCTACATTTCCAGCCCAACTTATAATTATTTGATATAACTTTCCAAATTTTCACTCCTCATCCCACCTCCCTGCCTCTGATTCTACTATTACCTTATTTGATATCAGCTTCTTAGATTTCCACATATTAGTAAGTTCATGCAATAAGCTTTCAAGTGTTTTTCAAATGGTAGTTAGTCAAATTTCTCAATGGCAACTGGAACAGAGGCCAAGGGTATTTTTGAATTAGGTGTCTCAACAATCATCATCAGTAGCCACAGAAATCCACATCAACTGCCATCGTTCAGGATTTGTATGCCAATCTCTCTCTCTCTCTCTCTCTCTCTCTCTCTCTCTCTCTCTCTCTCT
>NW_021605506.1:4348967-4391467 GCF_004785775.1 Grammomys surdaster
TCTCTCTCTCTCTCTCTCTCTCTCTCTCTCTCTCTCTCTCTCTCTCTCTGTATACATGCATATATGTAGTTATTAATTATCAATAAATAAATCCTAGCACAGGGTTGCTACTTGCCTCAATTGTTTATGTTCCAGAATGAAAAACACAAAGCCTTTATATTTTAATATTCCTTATATAGCACAATAGCTGTTTCACCGCCTAACCTCCATGCTGTTAGAATGTACCTCACCAATAATTCTGAGTTACTGCTTACTAATTTATATGTTCTGTCTGACCTGTTCTTAACTCCAATTAGTCAACCTTCTGTCTGAGTTTCATGGCCCAGAGCCCAGGGTGTTCTCCTTGTATCTTTACCCCATGGTGGCCTTTGTGTCTCTCCTCTCTGCACACTCTTCCACTATGGAAGATCTGCTTTTTCTCCTCTTTGTGGTCCCAAGACCAGGGCATCATAAAATCCTACCTCTTTCTGTCCTCCCAAGCTATTGGATACTGGTATCATTAGATACCAGAATCAACTGGGGCAGGTTCCCACAAGCTACCTGAAGACCCTCTCATGCAAATAGAGTTTTTTTGGAACATAATTAGCATTCATTACATATATATATATATATATATATATATATATAAACACATATATATATATGTGTGTGTGTGTGTGGGGGGGTGTGTGTGTGTGTGTGTGTAAATAATGCTTTTGTTTTATTGTTCCCTCTTATGCCCTCTTCCTCCTAGTAACCTGACTTTATCCTTGTCATTCCAGTAAGCTGATGTGGTGGTTTTCATTTAATTTGTTTTCCTCCTGAGCTTGATTACAGGGTCATTTACGTAAGAAAAGGCAGTTTGCCTCTGGCTGCACTACTTAAGGACACCCACTGTTCAGCTACCATTTACTGCTTACTGATTTATGGGGAGTAGTAGGGCTCATTGACATGTCCCTTCTTTCATGTAATGGAATGCTGATGGAGCCAGTGTTCTAGACTTCTACACATGGATTTTCCACACCTAAGAACAGCTGTATGTTTGTATGTATCATTTGCCTTGCTGTAAGTACACTTTGTAAATAAGCATGACTTGCATGCATATTCAATTTTCTCAATTGTTCTTCATATTAGGTCATGATTATTTGCCAAGTGTTGTTGTGGATAGCCCCAGCCTTGTACTTTGATACTAATTCCCCTTTCCTCTGAAGGGCTACAGAGGAGGTGTGATTCATTACACATGTGATTTCTAGTGAACTGTCTGCCCATCTTAATTTGTAAAATAAATGCTGGAGCCAGTGATTGGGCAGAAGAATGGCAGGTGGAGATATAAATGTTGGAGGAAAGAGAGCAGAGGGGAGGATGACAGGAAGATGACTGCAGGATGACTGGAGGAAGACTGGAGGAAGACAATGGAGGAGAAAGATGATGAAGTAGAGGACAGCTGGGAAGCAGGAAGTAGAAGGACACATGCAGGGTCTGGAAGATTCTCAAGTAATAAGGGTCTCATAGCTGGGGAACAGAGTAGTGTAGGGGTATCTGTCCAACCTACGCTTACAGAATATATTCATAGTTACTGAGTTGTGTTTTCATTGACTGGTCATATTGGGTTGGAGATTTAAATATCTCTCACAGCAAGGTGCTTTAGATTTAATCATTGTTTACTAATATATTTATAGGAGGGAGCAATTTTAATCAGTTTTTCATTTTTAACTTCCAAATTATTCAGAGAACACATTTTCTATTGGAACAAAAACTCCATCCATTTTTACCAACATTTACTTGAGGGGTTAAAAAGCTAAATTAAGTAAGAGAAAAAAATCAATTCATTTTATATTGCATACAGATAGAGATAAAGAATGCTATTCTCTTCACAGATCATTGGGAAAAATCCAAGACACATCAGTAAGGACCTGCTTTTAATATTTGCATCTTTTTGACTATTTCTGGCACAGTGCGAGTACATGGTGTATCACAGACACAATCATAGACCAAGATTTACTGACAGTTAGGTAAAACGTTTTGTCCTGAGTAATGAGAAGATACTGAGAAAAAAATGAAATACCTGCTTCAAACTTGTAAGTTTTTTGATGGAGAGAAGCATAAAGAGCCCTAAACAAGCACAAAGGCAGGGGCTGGAGAAATGGCTCATCAGGAAAGAACCTTTGCTGCTATTACAAATGACACAGGTTTGAATCTTAGCAAATATTCTAGGGGATTGGATATAATCTTCCAGTCTCCAGAAGCATCAGGTATGCATGAAGAAACACTAACATACATACACTAAAATGTGAATATTTATTAATTAAAAAATGCTGGTTTTATGATGGAAATATTATGGGAATAATGATGAATATGCTTCTACCTCATCAATAGCAACAGAGAATGAATGATCTCACATTCTAAATTACAACTCAATTATTTTTGAAGGGCAGTGGAAGTATATTTGGAGTGTATGTTAAATTTCAAAGACAGCTTACAGGAGTCAGTTCTCTTTTTCCAGCATTCTGTTCTTGGGGATCCAACATGAAGCACAACAGATAAAAGAAAATTGAAATAACACCTATATCGTATCAGACCACCATGGATTAAAGGTTGATTTCAACGACAACAGAAACATTGGAAAGCCTACACACTCTTGGAAACTGAACAACTCTCTACTCAAGGATCTGAGTCACAGAAGAAGTAAAGAAAGCAATTTATATATTTATAGAGTTCAATGAAAATGAAGACACAGTATATCCAAATTCATGAGACAAGATGAAAACAAAGGTATTATTTATAAATTGTATTTACAACAAGACAAAGGATACATACAAATTCACAGCTGTCTTTATGTGTAGAAAGCCCATACAAGTCTAGAAGACTGGTCCCATAGTGCCAAGTGCTTCTATAAAGAAATTAGAATATTCTTATATCATCAATTTGAAAGTAAACCTGAAACATCTTGGGAAAAACAAAGAAGCAAGCACACCAAAAAAGCATGGAAGACAGGAAATAAAATCAAGGCAGAAAACAATCTGTTAGATACAAAGAAGATGTAACAATGAATCTGTGAAACAAAGAGCTGGTGAAAATTAAAAAAGATAGACAAATCCTTTGCAAAACTAACCAAGAGGCAAAGAGACAATATACAAATACATAATATCAGTAATGAAAAGCAAGGCATAATAACTGACACTGAGGAGATTCAAAGAATAAGTAGGTCTTGCTTCAAAAGCCTATGCTCCACCAAATTAGAAAAACTTAATGTAATGATCAATTGTCTAGGCAGATACAACTAATCAACTTAACTCAAGATCAGGTAAATTATTTAAACAGTCCCACAGACCCTAAAGAAATAGATGTAGTTATTTAAATCCCCCCATCCTAAAGCCCAGGGCCAGATGGTTTTGGTGTAGAATTCTACCAGACTTTCCAAGAAGATCTACTTCCAATATGCCTCAAAGTAGGTCACAAAATAGAATCTGAAGGAACACTGCTAAACTCATTCTATGAGGCCACAGTCACACTGATACCTAAACCATACAAAGACTCAACAAAGAAAGTAAATTTCAGACTGATTTCTCTTATGAACATTGGTGCAGAAGTCCTCAATAAAATACTTGCAAACCAAATCCAGAAACACATTGAAGACATCATCCATCAAGATCAAGTAGACTTCATCACATCAATGTAGGATGGCTAGGTTAAAATCCATTTGTGTAATCCACCCTATAATCAATCTGAAAGAGAAAAATTATATGATTATCTCACTAGGCACTGAAAAAGCATTCTATAACATTTAGCACCCCTTCATGGTAAAGGTATTAGAGAAATCATGGATACAGTGCACATATCTTAACATAATCAAAGCAAGACACATTAAGCCAATAGCCAACATCAAACTCAGTAGAAAGATACTTCAAACACTTCAACTAAGTTAAGGGACAAGAAAAGGCTGCCTACTCTGTCTATATCTACTCAATATAGTTCTTGAAGTTGTAGCCAGAGAAATAAGAAAACTTAAGAAGATCAAGGAGATATAAATTGAAAAGGAAGAAATCTAAGTATCACTGTGGATGATATGATAGTATACATAAGCAACCCCAAAAGTGTGACAAGAGAACTCCTACAGTTGATAAACAGTTTCAGCAATGTGGATGCATACACAATTAACTCAAAGAAGTCGGTAGCCTTTCTTTATACAAATGAAAAATGGGTCAAGAAATTATGTAAACAACAGCTTTTAGTTGTTGTTACTCTGAAGAAAGAAGTTGAAGAAGACATCAGATGATGGAAAGAGGTCTCATGCTCATGGATAAATAGGACTAATATAATAAAAATGATCATCCTACTAAAAGCAATCTTCAGATTCACTATAATCCCCATGAAAAATCCAACACAATTTTTTTCTAGACATTGAAGGAGCAATTCTCAACATCATATGGAAAGATAAAAATACCCAGGATACAAAATAATATACTGAGCAATAAAAGAACATTGGTAAAAATTACCATCATTGAGTTCAAACTGTAATGTAATATAGAGCAACAATGATAAAAACTGCCTGATATTGGTACAGAAACTATCCCCTTGATAAATGGAATCAAGTTAAAGATCCAGAAATTAACCCACTCACCTATTGAAACTTGATTTTTGATAAAGAAACTGAATGCATGCAATAGACAAATGAAAAGATATTCAATAAACTGTGCTGAACTAATTGGATATGTAAATGTATTAGAATGAAAATAGATCCATATATATCACCTTGCACAAAACCCAAATCTAAGTGGATCAAGAACCTCAATATAAAACTTGATACACCAAATCTCTTAGAAGAGGACGTGGGAAATACTCACGAACACATTGGTACATGATATGGTTTTCTGAACTGAATGCTAATGGCTCAGGCTCTATGATCAACAATTGATAAATGGGACCTCATGAAACTGAAAAACTTCTGTGAGGCAAAGGACATTATCAGTAAGACAAATTAACAGTCTACAGATTGGGAAAAGATCTTAACCAGCCCTACATCTGAAAGAGGGCTAATATCCAAAATTTACGAGGAACTCAAGAAATTAGACATCAACAATCCAAGTAAACCAATTAAAAATGGAATAAAGAAATAAACAGAGAATTCTCAACACAGGAATCTAGAGTGCTCTATAAGCACTTAAAGAAATGTTCAAACTCCTTAGTGATCAGGGAAATGTAAATCAAAACAATTCTGAGGTTCCAATTTATAACCATCAGAATGGCTAAGATCAAAATCTCATGAAATAGAACATACTGGCAAGGATATGGGGCAAATGTAACACTCCTCTATCACAGGTTGGTATGCAAATTTATACAACCATTTTGGAAAGCAATTTGACATTTTCTCAGAAATCTGGGAAGAGTTCTATCTCAAGACCTCCATTACAGGTGGGTATGCAAATTTGTATAACCATTTTGGAAAGCAATTTGACATTTTCTCAGAAATCTGGGAAGAGTTCTACCTCAAGAACAAGTTATACCACTCTTGAGTATATACCTAAAAGATGGTCCAACATCCCACAAAGATACTTGCTCAATACCATTCATAGCAGGTTTATTGGTAATAGCCAGAAACTGAAAAGAACCTAGATGTTTCTCAACTGAAGAATGAATAAAGAAAACATGGTACATCTACACAATGGCATACTATTCAATTATTAAAATCTAAGATATTTTGTATTTTGCAGGCAAATGGATGAAACTTGTGAATATCATCTCAATGAGGTAACCCAGTTCCAAAAGAACATCCATGATATATACTTACTTATAAGTGGGTATTAACCATAAAATGCAGTACCATGTTACACTCCACAAACCCCAAGAAGCTAAACAAGACGGAAGGCTCAAGCAAGCTCTGAATCTCACTTTAACTGGAGAAGAAACAAGTCATAAGAGGCAGGAGGAGGAAGGGTAATGGAAGGGAGGGGAAATTGGAAGAAAAACTCAAGAATTGAGGCCAAGTGTGTGGAAGGACAGGAGAGAAGGATAGATGGCCATAAAAATGAATGGAGATCTGCAACTGACTAGGTCTAGGAGTTGGGGCAGGAACATCTCCAGGATGAGACAGACACCTGGGACAAGGAAGGCACCCAGGAATCAATGGGGTTGACCTTAGTCGTGACTCACTACAATGGAGATATGGAACCTGAAGAATCTACCTCTTGTATCCAAACAAGAACACCAGTGAAGCAATAGAGACAGCCTCTGAACCAAAAAACTTTCAACCTATCCTCTCTACAAAAAATGAAGGCACAGGGGATGGAGCAGATATTGACTCATTCCATGGGCAAGACACAATCCCTAACACTATTAATCATTCTTTTATATGTTTGAAGATAGGACATGCTGTCCACTGAGAGCCTCTACTCAGCTGCTGACTCAGACAGAAACAGACACAGCCATACAGTGGATGGAACTTAAAGACTCTTATGAAAGAATAAGAGGAAGGATTTTAGGCATGAAAGGGATAGGAACTTCACAGGAAAACTGACTGAATCAATTCACCAGGACCCTTGTGACTCACAAAGACTGAACAACCAACCAAAGAACACATATTGGCTAGACCTAGGTCTCCCAGATCATATGTAGGATATGTGCAGCTTGACCTTCATATGGGTCCTGAGAAACTGGGACAGGGGTTATCCTAAAACATGTTGTCTGTACATTGGATATATTCTACTAACTTGTCTGCCTTCTTTGGCCTCAGTGGAAGAGAATGTACCTAGACTCAGAGAGACTAGAAATGCTAGGGCTGAGGGATTGGTAGTGGGGATACCCAGGGAGACCCCCACTGGCTCAAAGCAGAAGGTGAGAGAAGGAGGATGGATATTGAGAGGCAGTTACTTGAAGGAGGAGGGCATTGAGCTGGAAGGAAAGTGAAAAACTTAAAAGAAAAATTTAATTAAAACAAAAAAAGGACTCAAAATCAATTGTGAGTACAAGTTAATAGGCCATGTTCTGTTCTATATTGCTTTCTGAAGATCACCAGACAACCAGACAAGTCAGTTCACACAGCCCAAAATCAAGTCATTTTGTGTGTGTGTGGGTATCTATGTATCTATGTTTCTATGTATCTATCTATGTATCTATCTATGTATCTATCTATGTATCTATCTATGTATCTATGTATCTCTCTATGTATCTATCTATGTATCTATCTATCTATCATCTATCTATCTATCTATCTATCTATCTATCTATCTATTTAAATACAATCATCTACCCAAGGTTCCCTTTTGATTATCCCACCAATCACTGTTCTTTGACTTTAACTCTAATTCTCATTAAGTCATTAACCTTAGAAGTGAGAACATTCATTCTGTAATAACCTTGGTAGGGAAAATATTTACTGAAAGAGGAATATCAAGTAAAATAAATATATTTTGATACACACAAGCCTCACATCCAGCAACCATCAATACCAGTGGAAGCCCATGTCTTGGAAGCTCCCTTCTAGAGGTGGGGACCATGTCTGGCATTCCCTTCCACAACCATGCAGGACCCAGCAGCAGCTGATAATGTATCTCAGGTAAGCTGTGATTCCATAACCTTAATCAGTTTTCTGAGTTTCCATGCAAGCAAACATGATTAGAAGTACAACATGGTGTACAAATTCTTAGGTTTTGTGATATGAAAGCTGTTTCTACAACCAAGATATAATGACCTCTTTTCACATGTCTGATATTTACCACCCTTGGCCATATGGTATCAAACCATATGATTGGCAGAAGAAGAACAACTCAGCAACTAAGGTGGCTTTTCTAGTAGACAAGTGTTTGGCTCCTAGCATTCGTATCATGTGGCTTACAATCTGCTGTAATTCTAGCAAAAGGAGATGAAATGCCCCCTTCTGATTTCAATATGTATCAACATGCATGTGTACAATATTTCAGCATCTCAACACACACATAAACATAATTTAGAATGAATCACTCTAATAAGATGCTTATATCTTCCAGTTATAGTAAATAGGATGTTGGCTCCAATCATAACACCAAAGCAGTTTCCAAGAAATTAATCTGTTTTGTAATCATCAGGACAGAACATAGAACTTTTATATACTCATTTCTACATTTTAGCTGCTTGGTGTTAAAGTAATATTTTAAAGAAAGAGCAGAAAGGTATGCAACTGTGATGGCAGTAATAAAAAGAGAAGTAAGACATTAACTTTGTAGGAAGTCCACGTTGCACAGGATGCAAGTGGCTACTAAATAGATGAGAGCTCCCAAGGCAACATTTTGTATTCTTCAAGCAATGTACTGAGGATTTTCCCTGTAGATGACTATGATACACAATTTTGGCAGTTGCCGTTTCAAATAAACACTTTTATAGTAGCCTTATGACGTTGCCAACATCTTTTATCATTCCCTATGATATCACTCATGTATCTCTTCCAATATGGAGAATTATGAACTAATCTGGCTCTTCAACTTTATCTATATTCATACAGCAGGAAATTGACTCTTTTTCAAAAATTACCAGTTCTGTCTGCCAAACTCTATACCAAATTTCCAAGCCAAGGTTTCATGGACATTTCATCACTGGCATTTATTGACTCTGATGTAGAAAAAAAGAACTTATAAACTTCACAATTTTCTCTGATTCTGCTTCAATATTTATAGGTTCTCACCATCTTTCTTGCAACTATAGAGATGTCAAGAGTAGAGTGTTGGCCTTTTGTACATGCATATGATACTTAATATCTGAGTTAAGTGTGGCATTTATTACAATTGAAATACTGAACTAAATCAACTAAATTTCACTTAAGAACAGGGAAGTTGGCTCAGTTGATAACATGTATTTGCTTTATAAGTGAGAGAAGTTGTATTTGTTTCTATAACCAGTATAAAAAGTCAGTTTTGTTGGGGCACATCTATTATCCTATCAATGGTCAGACAGAGGAAGACGTTGATAGGTACCTGAATCCTAATGGGCCAGGTATTATACCCAATAATCTAGTGAAGTTCTAAGGTATTGAAAGATGCTCCCACAGACAAATAATGAGTGGTACATAAGAACTGCCACCAAACGTTCTCCTCTGATCTCTACTATATACTGTACTGTACAAATAGAACCAAACTGATGAGTGTCAGGTTCAGAGACTGGGTCTATCTTAAGAAATGAAATGGAGAGTGGCTGAAGGTGTCATCAGATGTTCTTCCTTGACAGCCTATACACATAAACACACACACACACACACACACACACACATACACACACACACACACTCACATACAGACAGACAGACAAACAGAATTCTGATTTTTATTTTCATCCTTCAGGCAAGCCCAACATAGTGTGTTAAGGAAACAATACATTACTTTAAGAATAAATTTTTATCTTACATCCCTACATTCATAGAAAGTGAAATAATTAAAAAATTCTAAGACAGTTCATTTTATTCCTTCATTCTAAATTCTGTGACAGCATTTTATGTCATGAAAAACTACAGCTCCTTTGATATCCAATATACCACATTTTCTGCTGCTGCCTTCATCTTGTCCTCTTAAGATGTTCATGGCTTCCTTGTATCTCAATGGCTTCCCTGACACTCATATAACCCCTTTCCATCAAACAACCTTTGTATTTCCTTTCCTCGGATTGAATTACATATTTTTACCTACTATAAGATTTGTGATGACTTAGTATTACAGTCTGTGTACTATTTTTGCATATGCTTAATTGCTTTTGGAAAGATAACCAAATGCAAAAATGTAAGCACTGATTTTAGTGTCAGGGCTCATTTATATTAGCATAAGCAGGAGAAAGCAAATATTAAAGTTTCTAGTCTCCCCCAAATGAAATGCTTGAAGTTGTTCAAAACAAGGTCAGTACCCCTGAGATCCCATTTGTTATAAGTCTCACACAATACATTGCATTCCTCATTAGCAACAGGACTCTTTGTTATAGCTTCCTCAAAAGCCACTACAAGGAAAATGCTCAATAATCTCCAAAACCCTGTTTCTGAATTATTTTATTGAATGAACTAAAAGAATAAATCACCAATAAGATGAACAAATAGTTAAGAATTCTAATCCAAAAGGTTTCTCCTCTGCTATAAATTCCCCATCTTCCACATAGGATCTATGAATTAAAGTTCGTTATCAGCTAAAGAACTCCTGTGATTCTAAAGAAGTTCTAGTACCCACATTCAATTAAAAATACAGGCAATTAGCATTTCTTTAATACAACTGAGTTTCAATGTTAAAAAGTTTGAAGGATGCAACCAACACACAGTCCCAAGTGCAGAAGTCATGTCTTCCAGTATAGTCTTGTTTGACACATCTCTCCACACACCTTCATGAACTTGACAATTGAGCATTGATTCATTACCACACTAATAAGACAACCCCAAGCCAATGGACTGATCCATGGTCCAGACATAATCTGTATTTTCTAGTGGTTTCCTGGACAGTTTTAATTTTACCTGATGTTCCTGCAACCCATAGGTGGAAGGAAAAATTAACTTCCAAAATGTTAAAATGTTACATTTTTAATGAGCAATTAGCATTGTAAAAATATGAGCAAAGGGGAGCATAAGAAGTCCTAGATATGACATATAATCCTTTTTTATGGCAAATATTTTTTATATTCTTTAGGTAGGAAGTAGTGTCAAGTGGGAGTGGCCATAAGACTTGCCTAAATGGAATATAAAGAATAGTGAATGCCAGATGGTCAAACATAGTGATGTAAAAATAGAGTGTAAAGGAATCTAGATAATAATAGTCAACTCTAATTGAGTAAGTTCAAACATCTTCAGAGTCTTCTTATTCCTTGGTAGATACATGTAGTGCTGCCATTCTTCATTCTAGCGAACATTTAGGCATGTTTGAACATGTAGGAAACCCTGAATTCTTGCATTTCAGGCACCTACTCATAACAGCCTGAATTCTGGTAGAATGGCCTTCCAGAAAAGAAAAGCTCCCTTAATTTTTTTTAAATATTAAAAACTATTTTATAAGTTTCATTTATTTTATGTTAGGGCAGAAGTTGTGCACAGGCAACTTAAACTGTGTCAATGTCAGAGGACAATTTGAAACTTGTAGGACTCAGTTCTTTCCTTCTTCCATGTGAGTTTTGGAAATCAAATTCACTTCTTTGTGGTCCACAGCAACTGTCTTTACTTACTGATCTCTCTTGCTGATGAACATAACTCCTTCCTGGAAGTGCCCACCATGGGGGAGGTGCAAGAAAGAATACAAAAAAAAAGTCTGTACAGTCTTCAAAGCTGCAAGGAATGGGGCTGTTATTGCTCCACACACTCTGATATTTTTCTACCAGCAGTGATCTTGTTCCTTGCTACTGTTCACTTGACATGTCAATGTTGTCCTTTGTGTCTTGTCTGAATTAATCTCTTCATACTCAAAAGAAACAATAATCTTGCTGCATCTCAACCAGAGTAAATCAGAGACTTTCTGATAGCACATGCAAGATGAATGAGAGCCCCTGAAAACTTTAACTTTCTCACCAAGAAAGTAATGTTTTCCAACCTCTGTTTATCCAGCAAGCATATCCTGGAATCTCTGACTTTTCTAGGCTTAAGAATTTTTTGAGAAGAATGCTGTAAACCAAGTGGCAGGAAAGTAGCAAATGACAGACTACATTTGCCACACAGGAGATAAAAAATCTGAAGGCTGTAACCACCTGGCTATGCACAGCTTCTCAGCATTTCTTCAAGAGTTTGTAGAGAAGATGCCTTCCTGTATGTCAGCAGGACATCCTACTCAAATAAAAACAAACTTATTTTTCACTCTGCTGCTTGTACAGTAGCCAGTATAATCCTGTTTTTCTGCTTGAAACTCCAATGCAGAGGCCAGGCCTTTACCTGAAAGGCAAAACACTCTGCATCTGTTTTATTAATGTCAAACAGAAAAAGAGAACAAAATATCAAAATTCTAAATCCCCTCCATATATGTATGTTTACGTATCTTTATGTTGTATTAATTGAAGTTCTTTACTGTAATAGAACTTATAGAATGGATATTTTTGTGTTTCTGTCCTTCCTCTCTCTCTCTCTCTCTCTCTCTCTCTCTCTCTCTCTCTCTCTCCCTCTCTCTCTCTCCTCAATCTCCACAAGATTTAGTGGAATGACTGAAAGTCTTCAGCTAATCAAATAATGGTTGGCTGTGAAAAATAGTTAAAAAATCTAGTGGTCCTCAATCCAGAAGATTTCATGTCTCAGTTTGTCTTCAGTATATGCTGGAATATTAAAAAGTCAGCTCTAATATCTTTCCACCTCAAAATCAAGATCAAGGCCGTGACTTCCTACCTCAAAGGTCTGGACTAAAAGTGGATTCATCCATTTCAGATAAAGAAAAAAATCGTTCAGAGGTGTGCCCTTCATTTCTGGTCTATAGTTCATTCTAGACGTAGTTGACAACAAATAGTAGTCATCAGTGTGCTTATGTAACTGACAGCAACCGCAATTTTAAAAATGAGGAAAAGAAAATTTTCTTCTTTATAAAATTAGAAGAGATGACAATATATTTCCCTTATTTGCAACTTTCTGTCTTATATGCAACGCATGAAGAATCTTTTTAAAAGAGAATCATGAGAACATATGTTGTCATAGCTGAATAACATGACCTTAACAGGTAGTGCCTCATTAAGAAACAGACAGTCCTATTAAACTCATGCAAGCACCACAGTTTCCACTAAAAAGGATGTGAGTGCTTGTTAGTGGAGGGAAACCTTCTGCAGCAAAGGGAAAGGATAACAAGGAAGGAAGGTGGAAATCATCTGTGGCTCATCAAAAGTCCAGATCACCCTGACATATGAGCTTACAGCTGGTTTATGTAACAAGCAAAATCAGAAAAAATTAGGAAGGTGCTTTGGGACCATTGAACTGTCAGAAACAGCTTTAGGGCAAGTGGAATGGAACTGTTACAGGGAAAGATACCTGTGACCTTTGTTAAACTTGTTTTATGATGTTTATATGTAACATTATTTCACTAAAAACCACACCATACTCTTCTGTATATAACTGGCCCTTTCTACCATTGGTTTTGAAATCAGAGAATTTGAACAGTCATGGAAGAAAAATATTTCAGATATAATTGACCTGAACATTTATAGAAATTTTGTCCTTGCTATTAGTCCCTAAATTTTAGAAATTCAAAAAACGTTTTCCCGTCCAGGTACTAACCAGGCCTCACACTGCCAAACTGAGATCAGATGAATCTGACTCATTCAGAGAGGTATATTATGGCAATTCAGAGAACCTTCCAATGATGTTGCATATATCTGCAGTGCAAAATTTATTTCATTGTATGTAAGGGACTTGGGTATGCCAGGCCAGTGGTTTCCAGATGAAAATTCAGTGTTCAGTAATGGAGAGAAGAAAGCTCAAGTGTCTATGAAGACATAGCTGGTAAAGAATGGAGCTAGGAAGAAGTGTATGACAATCAGTATTGTCAATTTGAGAGAATATGGTAGCATCTGGGAAACATATGTCTGTACATGCCTGAGGAGATTCTAGATAAATTAACTAGGGTAGAATGATCTACCTTGATGTGAGTGACAACATTTATGTATTGTGCAGGACTGCATAAGAAGGTAAAGCTAAGCTGAGCAGGGGTGTTCATTTCCCTCTGCTCCATAACTGCAGGTCCAATGTGGACAGCTCCTTCATTTTCCTGAAGCTTTCTTTTCCCCATCATGATGGACTGTACCCTCCAACTTTCAGCAAAACTAAGTGCTTCCTTCCTTATGTTGCTTTTGGCAGATGTTTTGTCTCTTCAATGAGAGAACAACTAATACAGTAGTCAATGCCAGTGATTATTCCAGTTGAGTAACGTTCTGCTTGTCATTGTGCCTAAATAATTATTTTAGATTGTTTTTGAAGTTGTTTGTAAAGTTATGGATTACAGAATAAAACTAAATTTGTTTACTCCAATTTATACTATTCTAAGTATTCTCATTATTAATTAGTCAATAATTACTAACTCATTAATGAACTAATAAGTACAAGACAGAACTACTTGTCTCATTTGACTTGCAGATGAAGGAACCTAGCATCTCAGCAAACAAACCACACATTAAACACACACACACACACACACACACACTCACTCACACCACACACACATACCTCAAACATACACAGACCCAAACTCTCTCTCTCTCTCTCTCTCTGTCTCTCTCTGTCTCTCTCTGTCTCTCTCTCTCTCTCACACACACACACACACACACACACTGTCACCAAGCATACACAAATATACACCAAGTACACGCACATACATACAGAGACTCAGCGAAATTGACACCATAATGTTTTGTGTGTGTATGTGAGACTATGCATGTATTGTATATGTACATATCCATGTGATTCTCCAGTGTTTCCTTTTTCTCTCAATCTTACTATATTTTGAGGGCAGGGTGTCTCACTGAATTCAGAGCTCACTAATTTACTAGGCTGACAAGCTTTGAGCAGCATTGACCATCTTCTCACCCACTCTTACCAAGTACCAGGATTATAGACATCTATCCCCATGTCTCCTTTTTTTATATCCATGCAGAGGATCTGAATTAGTGTCTTATGCTCATATGAAAGACACTTTTTACTGAAGACATATTTTCAGACCACAGGTTGATTTTAAAAATGTACATTTCGGTAGTATTCTCATTATTAATAAATAAATAATTGCTAACTCATTAATCAATTAATGTATAGTATATGGCATAGTCGTGGTATGTAGTTTGACAATGGTGGCTGTTCACTGATCTTTCTTTTAATTTTTCATTGTTCTGAGACTCTGAAAACATAGAGAATTGCTCTTTTGAAAACAGTTTCAGATACTTTCAAAAACCATCAATTCTGGGAAGTTTTGATACCAAAAATAAAAAAACAGTGACTATAAGGAACAAAAATCCCTAGAATCTGGAAAAAAGAAAGGTGTTTTCATGAGTTTGTGAGAGCAAGCTATTATTAGTATTGTTATCTTATTGTTAAATAAGATATCTCTAAGGCGATAACAGTCTATCTCCTAGAAAGTTTCTTAGATATCAGTGCTTGCTAGATTTATGTCAACTTGACACAGTCATCTGATAAAAGACAACCTCGATAGAGAAAACACCTCTAAAAGATAGGCGTGTTCTAGCCTATAGAACATTTTTTAAATTAGTGCTTGATGGAGAGGTCCCAGCCCACCGTAGATGGTCCCATCTCTGGGTTGTATAAGACAGAAGGCTCAGGAAGACTTGTGGAGGATGCTACTAAACAGCACTGCTCCATGGTCTTAGAATCAGGTCCTATCTCCAGGTCCCTGATGTGATGAGTTCCTGTTCTAGGTTTCTGCAGTGAAGGATGACAATATGGAGTTGTAAGTCAAATAAACCATTTCCTGCCAAACTTGATTTTTGGCCAAGGTGCTTCATTGCAGCAATAGAAATGGTAATTAAGACAATATCCAACTCAAACAAAGAAGTGCTATGACAAATTTAAACCAAAGCACATTCATGAGATAGAGTGTGAACAGAAGTGATAGAATTTGCAGTTAGGATCTATGGTAATAGCAACAGTCATGGAAATTGTAGGCTCTAACAGATGGGAAAAATGTAGGTTGAGATTAAACATAAATCTGGGATGGGCAGGTGAGACATATCTCTCTGAGACTCCTAATTTGGGTGTTCAAAAGTAAGGCTAATATTTCTAACCTTTTAAAATTATTGCAAACCGGATTTAATGTAGCTCACTGTTTTCAAACTCACCACAGAGCTGTTGTCAACTCTGAATTTCTGATTATCATGCATCCAATGTCCAAATGCTGGAACTACTGCCATATAACATCATAAAGAGCTTATTTGATGTTGAGGATTGGACCTAAGACTCTGTATACATTTGGAGAGCAATTTATCAAAATGACCTATATCCTACATCCCACCTCACGCTTAATGAAATGTCGAGCCTTTGAAAGACAAACTGATGGATTGACAGTTGATCCTGAATAACATTTTTATTCTTATGCCCATCTATGAATCTTTTAAAAGTCTCTATCAAAGACACATTCTATTTTAAAATTTAGTAATATATTGCCTAGCTCTCACTCTTCTCCCAATTCCAGCCCTTCTAAATTAGTTTCGAGAGCTAATTAGCCTAGAGTCATTTTCATCTGACACTTTGCAAGATAAGGTACATGCCTACATATTGTGTACTTTCTGGTGTGCACATCTGTGCTGAAGATCAATCTGTAGGGAGTTTGAAAATTAACATCCATTTAAAGGCAAACAGGGTAATAAGTGAAGCCAAGTGTTTAATTGGTCTTCAGTCTTGTTGATACTGCCTCAGATACAGTAAAAATGTTAAAGAAATGGAATAGGGAAGGTCCTTTCTGGTTTTGCAAAGACTTACCTTGTTCATAAACAAAACTGGTAGAATAATATACCATGAAATCCTAAAAGGAGGCATTTTTTTAAGTTTTAAAACCACATTTATGTAGGAATATGGCAACATAAATATAACTTTATTCTGTGGAAGAAATGAAAATTTTTATTAATGTTGAGATTATTGTATAATATAAAATAAGGTAAATAATATCACTTTTTCCTTTTCTGTTTATGAGATTTTATATGAGATTATAGCATGATTATAAAATTTATTCTTCCAAGTGTCCCCATATATTCCTCTCTACTCTCCTTCAATTTCATAGCTTCTTTTTTCATCAATTGTTATTGCATCTGGTCATAAATATATATTCCTAAATATAACTTATTGAGTCCATGTAAAGTTACTTGTATATTTGTTTTCAGGGATGATATTTTTGTACTGAGCAACCAATTAGTATGTTCCTCCTTGAGAAATATCACCTTTTCCACTCTCAATTCTTTTTGTAGGGTTGAGGCCTTATGGGCTTTTCTCTGTTCAGTTTGGTTCATTTCACAGTTGAGGATTCATTTTGGTGACACTTAATGGGTGTGTTAGTTAAGGAGAATCTAATACCATAGTCTAACTAAGCAAGCATAATCACTAACGGTAATCTATAAGCAAAGTAATTCCTTTTTGAAATTTTTTATTTGTTTGTTTGTTTGTTTGCCTGAGGGAGGCATATAGGACACAGTAAACATATGGTAGTTAAAATGGAGGTTAGACGACAATTCATAGGGCCAATTATCCCTTCTACTCTGTGGATTCTAGGGACTGAAGTCAGACTGGTAAGCCTTTACTAGCCATGCCATCTCAATGGCCCCCAAAGCATGTCTGGGAATTTATGGTAACAGAAATACTCAACAGTTTCCTGTACCTTTCAGAAGCACACCTTATTTCCCAGCACTTAGCACTTTATATTCAAGGTCCTGGGTCTGTCTCTGAAATGGTAATTATGTGAGGAGGAGAAAGCAATTGCCCCAAACCTACATGAAACAGTGACTCAGACTTATCTAAGTCTAAATGCACAACTTTTTCTCCGGGAATATAGACCAGGTACATAGACTACATTGTAGCCATTAAGAGTTAAGGGAGTGGGAGCTTTTACTATTTGTTTAAGTGGATTTTTAATACTTTTAAGGTAGCCATTGAAGAAGCACATCTTGGCTGAAAACAAATACAGGAAGAGTCTGAAGGGATACCCTGTGTCCCTTCCAAATCCGTTCCACTCTCTTGAGATCTGACAAAGACAAGAGAGGGGGCAAGGGGAAAGATATAACAAAAGAATTTACGTAATTGATGTTCTTAGTCTACCCCACACATAATATACTTAATTTACAAGGCTACCAATATGACTAATACAATAACAAAAACTGAAGTCAAGGAACTCCAGTATCTTCTTGAGTACAAAAAGTGATAGAAAGTAGAAGCCTAACAGGAAGTAGGACTCGGCAAACAGGAAGCAGCACAAGCCAAAGAAGACAGATTATAACCCAAAAGGGTAGATGCAGAAGCCAAAAGGAAGAAGTATCAGATCTACTAGGAAATATCAGACCTCAGGAAAGAAGTTCCTTGAAATTGTGTTTCAAGGACTGGGTAGTGAATACAATAGACTTAACAACCCTCTGATTCTGATTTTGCTACAGCAAGGCTGCCTCACTCAATGTATTAACTGTTAAGCCAGACTTTGTTCTAAAGTTACTTTACCTATAAAGATTGAAATTTTGATTTTATTTGATTTTTTAATGTCAGGAAAGTTACTCTTTCTTCCTCTCAAACACAAACACACAAAAACACATACACACAAAAACACACTCACAAATACAAAATAAATTAAGTAAAAATTGAAACCACGCTTATTCTGAATATGCTTTCTTTTCTAGACAGCGATGACTTCAAATATAGTAATGTACTAAGCAGTCCAGGAGATGAAAAAGAATTGCAAATTATTTTTCCATTTGAAGGTTTAAAAATAAACAAAGCCAATTTTGATTGGCATTGGTGAACATACAAAGATTTATATCCAGATTAAAAGTCAAGTCTTATTTCTCATGAAATTAAGTTGACATACTCTTCAAACTTACTTGGCACTTTTGATATGGAAAAAATCGAATCACTGAAAAAGACTAATTAAGTTATTTCTGTGTGTCTTTATGGTAGGTCACCTAACTCATTCATCTTTATACAAGCAAATGTATGTCCCATTGGTCTGTGCTAGGGTGGTATTAATCTTTCCAATTTATCCTTTATTACACCTGTACACTAACAGGAAAACAAACCAACACGAAGGGAAAGTAAAAGTCTCTTTTCTACATTCAGAGTCATAACAGGGTTCATTTGCCCTTCAGTTATCTTCAGAAAAATGGGGGGCT
This sequence comes from Grammomys surdaster, assembly GCF_004785775.1. Taxonomy (NCBI): domain Eukaryota; kingdom Metazoa; phylum Chordata; class Mammalia; order Rodentia; family Muridae; genus Grammomys; species Grammomys surdaster. The sequence goes on from NW_021605506.1 coordinate 4,367,703, forward strand.
CATTTTTTTTAATTTTTAAAATTAGCTTATATAGAGATTTTGCTTAGCATTAGTTACAAATGGAATAGAAATATCTATATGAAAATAAGTATAGGTCCTGTGGTGTCTATTATGCTAGGAAACAATGAGCAATAAGAGACATTTTCAGGAGCCACATACCCTTCCAATAGAAATCTGAGCAATAGTTACTCTAATCTTGTGAGTATATTGCATTACAAGAAACAATAAGCCACTTTCCACATATCCTACAGCTTGGTTCTTCAGTGTTTCTGAAAAGTTTGTGGGTTGTGACTTCCCATAACAGAGAGATGCTGTTGGGAAATGATAGCACTTTTCAGTGATAGGGTCTAAATATGTAGTATTTGGTGCATAGAGAGAATGCCCTTGAACAGCATGTTAGTAAATCCTTTATTTTTTTTAGGCAGCTAGAGTGAGATGTTTTGCTCCTCTTGGAATCTAAATACTGTAATTTAGAAACTCCCACTGTAACCCAAAGGAATGGGCTTACCTCAAAAAATGTAAATAAACAAACAAAAAGCAAACAAAAAGGCTCAATGCCCAATTCAAGGGCAGGGAGGTGGGAATGGGTTGGTAGGTGGGGGAACACTCATAAAAGCAGGGTGAAGGAGGATAGAATAGGGGGTTTACAGGGGGTGGGGGAAACTGGGAAAGTGGATAACATTTGAAATGTAGATAAAGGAACTATCCAGTAAAACAACAACAGAAAAAACCACAACAAACCAAACAGCAACAACAACAACAATAACAACAAAAACAAAGCAAATCACTCTTCTCTTTAGAAGTGTTTTTTTTTAATTATTATAATAACAGCACTTGACTCAACATAATTTCTCAGAAGAGAAACTGGGTAGGAGCTTTCTAGAGATGTCCAATGACATAACAGAGAAATACATTAAATGAAATACTCGTTTTACTAAGACATTTCAGAAATCTTTAATCTTTGCCATTTTTCCCCCTCTGTCAATCTAACCACCACGATTCAAATATCACTTATTACTTTCCTTCTTGTCAGCATGTGAACCTGAGTGCAAATATACTTGGAGGCAGATTCACAGAGAGATAATTGCCATGCTATTTAGTTTGGTTTGTTAATACATGAGTAACACCAGAAGTATGCAAAATATACTTCAGATTTTGCAGAATAAAATCAAAGCAAGAAATAAACTACATATTTTAAAGATTCACTTTACTTTTTAATTATGTCTACAAATATATGAGTATATATATACACACATATATATACATATATACATATGTATATATATATATATATATATATATATATATATATATATATATACACATATATGTGTGTGTGTTTGTGTGTGTATGTTGATATGTGCATGTGAGTACATGTGCAGCTGCTAATATTCTAATGCCAATTATGGTCCCCCAAAAACTGTTCATAAGAGAAGATCTGAACACAGCTTCTGGGAAACTGCCCCCAGTTGTTTCTCATCATTAATTAAAGGTGGCAAAAACTAATAGCTGGGCAGTTGAGACTTTAGATTTTCTGAGCTTGGGACGTGGATGAGGAAGAAAGAGGGATCCACCATACCGGGAGAGTGTGGAGGAGAGGGGAAACGCCATGCCTGAGAAAAGTGAAGAACAGAGATACATAGTTGCCCGATAAATGAGCCAGGAAAGCACAGCCCAGAGCATAGGCCAGTTGGGTACTTCTCTGGATACAGAGCAGCAAAAATCAAACATAGAAGTTAGTAAATAATAACTCAGAATTATTGGCATAAGATAGTGGAGATTAGACTGTGCCCCAGCTATTGAGCTCTACATAACATATTAAATTCAAAGGTTGTGCATGTGTCTTTCATTTGAGAATGTAAACCACTGAAATGGGATGAACCTGCAGTCCAGAATTATTAATTTAAAAAATATTGCAAAATACATGTTCTTACAGATGCTAGAGGCATCAATCACCCTGGAGCTGGAGTAAGAGGTGATTGTAAGCTGTCCAAATGAACTCTCAGAAACTGAACTTAGGCCCTCTGCAAGAACAGCATGTACTGTTAAATATAGTGTTATCAAACTGGCCAACAAGCTGCTTATTTTGATCATGGAATCTATGCACAATTTGCTCTTTATTTAAATAAAATACTTGACTAATATAATTATTTTTCTTTGATTTAATTTATCCAGAGATTTTTTATATTAGTATGCATCACCTCCTTAAGTAACCTATCTTTGTTGTATGGTCCCAAGTTCCTGCAACCTCAAGACAAAGAATACAGAGGTAGGAGGACTGGAAATTCAAAGTTAGCCTAATCTACATGGCAAGATAGAGGCTACCCAAGGCATTATAAGATTCTGAATAAGCAAAATAAAAAACAAAAAACCATATAGACAACAAAAATAGCAACTACATATACAAAGAAAGAAGAAGATATTTAACCTCAGGCCATCCCTGAAAATATCCGGGTATAGTTTCATCCATTTTCCACCATGACAGTAAGTATCTTAAGACCATAGCCTATTTCTACATACATCTTAAAAGGATACAATGTTACATAAAAACTTTTCTGAAAAATATACATAATGAACTGTATACATGTTTTAAAAGAATGCAAACAATGGTACATTGGTGTAACATAAATTTTATTTTCCATAGCAATTTAAAAATCTAAAGTGAATTCACTAAGCAATTCCAACCATCACAGAACTGAATAAATAAAATAATTAAGAACAAATTTAGGTGACTTTCAGAACTTCTGAAGAAGATTGAATTATATCCAAAAAAGTAGAGAAACATTCATGTTCCCATATTAGAACCTTGATGTTGATAGATATTGTTTTATAATCTTAACTACATTTTACCCTTGAGTTGTATAAAATGATTCTAAAGTTCAGAAGAATTTATAAATGACTGAAAACTGTGAGCAATCTTGAAGAACTATACCTGAAGATGCAGCTTGTGGATTACATGCTTTCTTGCATAGCTACTGTAACTATTTCTGTAAGCTGGTGTAGAAATACCCAAGCAGAACTGCAATATGTATGCAAGAGCTGAAAAATATACCATCATCTTTATGTCTGATGCTTTTGTTAACATGGTAGATAATGTTAGCTGTTAAGTTAAAAGGATTTAAACACACTATCCCATGGACCGGAGTCTTAAACTAAAAAAAAAAAAAAAAAAAAAAAAGGAACAGTGTCATATGAGCAGCTATCTCATGGCCCTGCCACTTTGACTTTACCCTTAACAAGGCCACCTGTGGCTTCCAGTTGTGAATAAGAATAAACTTTTTCCCTCTTAAGCTGCTTTTAACTTTTGATGTGTAAAATAACAAATACAAATTATTTTAGGATAATTAAAAAAGCATTCTTTCTTAAGGAAGGACATTGGAAAAGAGAATATTTTCTCATTTACATGGTAATTGGAACTATATCTCATTCTACATACTAAAATGAACTCAGACTTAGACCAGAGAGAAGGTTAAACAGGCTTAATGACTACTACAGGTAAATAACAGTCTGAGTCTGGATTCTCAAACCCAAATAAGGGCAAGACAGTAGCTGAGTCTAACATATTACCATTCTTAGAATAAGGGAAGCAGGTCATAAAGACCAATCAGAAATTTGGGAACAAGTTAATCTGGATATACACCACAGTGGTAAAGAGTGACCCTCAAACAAGATGGACATGAGAATTAACCCCTGAAATTATTTACTGATCTCTAGATATATAGAGTGGTATGAACATATCATTATACCAAACATGCATACTCACACACTTCACATACATACACAAAAATAACTAAAAGAAACACACCTTTAATTTAATACTTTAGGATGAAAACAAAATTATAAATCTCTTCTTCTTAGAAGAAAACATAGTAGCAAATTTTCATGATATCTCTTAGATATTACACCTCATAGCACAACCAATGAGAGAAAAATAGTAGATAAAAATCAATGACACACATTTTTAATGTGTAAAACTACCAAGTAGTTTACCACAGTAAACTACCAAGAAAGGAAAATAGAGCTAAGAATGTAAGTAAACATTTTCCAACAGCAAACCAGAAGAGAATGAAGATTTATTGAAATTTTGGCAAGTAAGTTGAACAAAGCATTTATTCAGAGATGTATATAGGTGTTCAGCTTACAACCATGAACATGAACCACTTATGTGCCTGGTTTGCAGAGTCATTGGAGGAGTTTGTTTCCCAAAGAAACTAGAATTACAGATGGTTGTCAGCCTCCGTGTGGGTTCTGGGAACTGAGCTAGGGTTCCTCCACAAGAACAAGTCATATCTCTTTATTCTATAACTGGATTTTATATGGAGACTTGGGATATAAAATCAGGTCCTAGTACCTGCAAAAAAAGCATTTTATGGACTCAAACCACCTATGTTTTATTCAACTGTTATAAAAGGATTATTTGTAATAGTTAATATAGAGATAAACAAGTGACCATGAATTGACAAATGCATAGATATAGATGAATATGTAAACTGTCCTATGTTATTTAGCTTTAATGAAAATGGATAATAAGATACACACAAGTGAATCTTGGAAACATGGCCAACAAAAAAAAAATGCCAGACACAAAAGGAAATGTACTGTATCATACCATTACATGAAAGGTTCAGAACAGCAAAACTAATAGAGACAGGAGAGATTGTTTCTGCTACTAGGGGATCAGAGGAATAGAAAGTGGAATATGAACACAAATGGCCTGCAATTTACTTTGAGGTTATGAAAATGTGACTTTGATGACAGTTGAATTAGTTGATGACTATACTAATAACCACTAAATTGTATGTATTACAGTGACTTTTACACTGTATTAATTGTATGGCAAATGGGTTTACAAAGTAGTAACAGTATTAATAGTTGTAAACAGAGTACTAATTGCTTTGTACCAATTAGCTGATTTAACCATAAAACCATGTGAAGTAGGTACTATTTTTAGTATGTTTTGCAAGCACCCAGAGAAATTAACAGTGTAACATTTTGAGGTCACTTTAATTGGTGGTGATTGGACTAAAATCTAAAGACTGGGTTCTGGTGCAAAGTGGCTTCTTTATTTCCCACCTGACGTGGGAAGTGAACATAAAGTTTCTACTGTATAATATAAATAGATCTAATTAATTGCAAGTAGAAATTTGTAAGGGTAGCAGAGGACAACTAAAGTAAAAAAATCAAAAACTGTTTTGGAGTGAGATGGTATGTTGATGTAAACCTCGGGTACCTTGTTCTGTGACTGTTTTTTTCTGAGGATACAAGAACAAATATCTGTTCAGTTCAGGAAAGACACCAAGGGACAGAATTAAGGAAAAAAACAATATCTAGCTGCATGTAGCTTGTTGAGCCAATGAGGATGGGCCCACTACTGAAGGAAATTAGAATTCTGTCATCCAGAAACTGTTAACTGCATGTATATCCCCAGGGATATGTATTGCCATTCAGAGACAAACCTGACATTCACATATCATCTAACGTTCAAATTGTTGCACTAGCCTATCCAGTTAACCCACATTCTGAATTCACTGAATTCTAATAGCAACTTTGAGTCTCCTGAAAAAGGCACCAATTATTCCTGCTAAGAGAGAAAATCAAAAATGGAAAGTTCTTATAATTTTGATGAACTATGTTTTTTAAGGAATTATTCAGAGGGTGCTGGAACATGAAAGTTTGTTCACTAGTATCTACAAACATTATAACAGTCCACAATATATGTACTGTTAGGGACATTATCACTAACAGAAATCCCATCACCCTCTAAATTGTATCATCAATGTCAGATGTTTTATAGTTCTCTCCTTTTAATTAACAAACTAATACCATTTGTTAATTTTAAGGCTTTCATTTTTTTTACTTGTTTATTTTTGTTTGTTTTTAACGTAAGTCTTTCTAAAGGTCAGTAGCTGTAGACATAAAATACATATTTATACTGAATACCATTTTTGTACTTATCATAATTGACCTTGTTTCTCAGGCCTTGACCACTTTCCTAGCCATCTCTTTAAAAATCTGAACAGATACATATCTAACATATTGCCGAACAGACTTTAAGACTGACAAGTATGCTTGGTGAATTCATATTCCCACAGTTCCTACCTGTATGTATCAGTGAAAAAATCATGAAGATAATTTATATCACTTTGTCAAGAGCTACTGACTTTTTTTATGCCAGCTTAATTATATTGCATCAAAGGGCTGTACACTGACTTTTTTAAACCTATGAATGCATGAAACATGTACATGATTTGTTTTTTAAAGTATATATAAATATGTACCATGGCATTTGTGTAGATGTCAGAGGTCAACCTCCGTTGTTGGCTCCCACATTCGATTTTCTGTGAGAATGAGTCTCTTTTTTGCTCATAGCTGCATATCATAGTCCAACTGGCCAGGGAGCTTCTCGGAATTTCCAACTCATTGGAAGAGCTCAGGGATTGCAGGAAGCAACCATTGTGTTGGACTTTTGTGTAGGTTCTGGGAGTTTGAAATCAGTTCCTAAACTTTGTAGGGCGAGCCAACAACTACTTTAGCTTTTCCATTTTACACACATAGTTTATTTAATTGTCTTTTTCTGTTTGCATTATATTATAAATGGTGTCCTATTATGTATACAATAATTTCTGGAAAAAAATTAGAAGTGGGATTTTGGGTATATGCCTGGGAGTGGTATAGCTAGATCCTCAGGTAATTTCTGAGGAACCACCAGACTGATTTCCAGAGTGGTTATTCCAGCTTGCAATTCCACCAACAATGGAGGAGTGTTTCTCTTTCTTCACATCCTTGCCAACTTCTTCTATAACTTGAGTTTTTGATCTTAGCCATTCTGACTGATCTGAGGTAGAATCTCAGGGTTGTTTTGATTTGCATTTCACTGATGACTAAGGATGTTGAACATTTCTTTAGGTGATTCTCCACCTTTCTAGTCTCCTCAGTTGAGAATTCTTTGTTTAGCTCTGTACCCCATTTCTTAATAGGGTTATTTGATTTCACAGAGTCTAATTTCTTGAGTTCTTTGTATATATTAGATATTAACCCTCTATTGGATGTAGGATTGGTAAAGATCTTTTACAAACCTCTTGGATGCTGTTTTGTCTTACTGACAGTGTCATTTAACTTACAGAAGTTATGCAATTTTATGAGATCCCACTTGTCTATTTTTGATCTTAGACCATAAGCCATTGGTGTCCTGTTTAGGAAATTTCTCTCTGTGCCCCTGAGTACCAGGTTCTTCTCCACTTTATCTTCTATTAGTTTCAGTGTATCTGATTTTATGTAGTGGTCCTTGATGGACTTAAACTTGAACTTTGTACAGGGAGATATGAATGGATCGATTTGTATTCTTCTACATGCCAACTGAGAGTTGAATCAGCACTATTTGTTGAAAATGCTGTCTTTTTTCTACTGAATTGTTTTTACTTCTTTGTCATAGATCAATTGACAATAGTCTGTGGATTCATTTCAGGGTCTTCAATCGTATTCAATTGATGTACCTCTTTGTCTCTGTACCAATACCATACAGTTTTTGTCACTATTGCTCTGTAATACAGCTTAAGGTCAGGGATGATGATTCCTCCAGAATATTTTATTGTCGAGAATAGTTTTTGCTATCCTGGATTTCTGTTATTCCAAATTAATTTGAGAATTGCTCTTTCTAACTCTATAAAGAATTAAGTTGAAATTTTGATGGGGATTGCATTGAATCTGTAGATTGCTTTTAGGAAGGTGGTCAACTTTACGATATTAATCCTGCCAATCCATTAGTATGGAAGATCTTTCTATCTTCTGAGAACTTCTTTGGACTCTTTCTTCAGAGACTTGAAGTTCTTTTCAGACAGATAGTTCACGTGCTTGGTTAGAATCATACCAAGGTGTTTTATATTATTTGTGACTATTTCAAAGGGTGTACCTTTCCTAATTTTTATCTCAGTCCATTTATTCTTTTAGTAGAGAAAGGATATTGATTTGTTTGAGTTAATTTTATATCAGTCCAATTTGCTGAAGTTGTTTATCAGGTTTAGGAGTTTTCTGATGAAAGTTTTTGGTCACTTAAGTATACTATCATATCATCTGCAAATAGTGATAGTTTGACTTCTTCCTTTCCAGTTTGTATCCCTTTGACTTCCTTTTGTTGTCTAATTGCTCTGGCTAGGACTTCGAATACTATATTTAATAGGTAGGTATAGAGTGGGCATGCTCCAACATATAAGAAGGGCACATGCCTCACTATGTTCATTGCAGCCTTATTTATATTAGCCTGAAGATGGAAAGAACCCAGATGTCCTTCAACAGAGGAATGGATACAGAAAATGTGGTACATTTACACAATGAAATGCTTCTCAGCTATTAAAAACAAGGACTTCATGAAATTCTTAGGCAAATTGATGGAACTAGAAAATATCATCCTGAATAGTGTCCAATCACAAAAAGAACACGCATGGTATACACTTACTGATAAGCAGATATTAGCTCAAAAGCTCAGAATACCCAAGATGCAATTCACAGACTACATGATGTTCAAGAAGAAGAAAGACTGAAATAGGGGTGTTACTTCTTCTTAGAAGGAGTAACAAAATATTCTTGAGAGCACATATGGAGACCAAGTATGGAGCAGAGACCATCGAAGGGGCTGTCTGGAGACTGTCCCACCTAGGGATCTATCCCACGTGCAGTCAACAAAAAGCTGTTCATTGACATACTTTCCAACATCCAACACATAGATACAAAGACACACACACACACACACACTTAATAAATATAAAAAGCTAGTTAACAGAAAAGTATGAAGTATTTATACATTGGTAATAGATACAGTGCTTGGAAAGCACATTACTAACATATTATCTAAAAGTTGTGTTACAAGTGTATCTTGGCCACTATATGTGTCTATGTATTTTCCACAAACTCATACTATGTATAGCTAAAAGCCTGAATATTATGACTTTATTCTTTATAAATTTACATTATAGGATCAGTTTATCTTGTAATTTGGGGAGCTTTATTTTGTTTTGTTTCTTAATTGAGTACTTTAAGTCAGTGTCTTGCAGTGGCTGATGGGACTATTATTGTTCTGTATTGTTGTCTCTGTACCATCATAGATGTCTATGTTCATGTGAACTGCATTTCCAAGTAGATGAATAATCTATGTAAAATGTAGGAAGCAAATTATATTAAACTTATTTTTGATTGGAAGATCCATTTTATATTAAAATCAGATAGAAAATAGTTCTCTACCCTAATTTTCTGGTTAGCTGATGCTCAAATAAAACACCAAGCAGGGTTCTACCAATAACACTTAGATAAACATAGCCTGACAATTATTTGATTTAGACCTATTTCAAAATTATAAGACAATCACTTATGCCCAACACAGAACTTGCAAGTGATACAATACAGACAAATATAAATACAGTACTTGGAAGCTATGCTTTCTGACCAACGGAGGAAGTTATGTGGCAAAGGGTTTCAATGAAATGTAGGAATGAACTTAAAGTTGGTATAGTAGACACTCTAGTTCCACCCTTAAGTAGACTCCTGGTACCTGATGAATGACCAGAATCTACCATAACACAGTAATTGACATCTCATATCAAAGAGAACCTAGGAGCTCCAGTGCTCTAAACATTATAAAATGAATATTTTAACATGAAGCCAGAGTATGTTTGCTCTTTAAAAGTAAGAGATAATTGCAATATAAAATTTTTATATAGTCACATAAAACCAATGCAAAACCCTTTATAAATGAAATTGATAACCTGATTGTCCCAGGTAGTGAGACACAAAAGACACGGAACTCATGGAAAATTAATTTGACATGGTTAGTTAGAGTATACCAGTTCAGGTTAGGGACTAAGTGCTTTAATTATTAGAATTTATGATTTTTCTCTCATCTTTGACTTCTTTTGGGCAAGGACCTAATATATGTATTCATTAAAAACTCTGTTTGAAGTGATCCTGTTATCTCCTGTTCTTCCTATGCACTGACACTGTAGCTGTAAGGCCTGTTTTAGCTTTTCTCCATTTATGAACTTCCCCTTATGTTTTCACTGTGAGTGTGTTTATACCATGGACTACATAATAGTAATCTCTCTTTTACAAGTTTCACTACCTTAATGTTCACAGGTGGCAGTTTTTGTTCATAACACTGTTAGCTGTGTGCTGTTCTTTTAATCTCATGACAGAGCCAATAGAGTAGTTTATCCTAGGACAGGGTTTTGGAGAAAGTAAGAGAGTGCCTCCAGGTCCCACATTCTTCTTTCAATAAAATTTGCTTGGAAACAGCACATGACAGCTTCACAATATGATTAAGACTATATATGGCAAGCAGCCTCTTCAAAACAGCTGGACAATGCTTTAGCTGTAAAATACCTGTGTTATTTAGCTGACACAAAGCCGAGAACTGCAATCCTTCTAAGGGGGAGCAAGCACCAAATCGCCACATTGCATTATACCAAGAACTATATTGACTGGGAAAAGAGGTGAATATCCTCTCATAGTTACACACACTGCACACAAACACACACATACACACACACACACCACACACACACACAAACCACTGGACCTCAAGGGATGCTGCACAGTAATATAATCATTTACCACTCTTAGAGAAAACCCAGGTTGGACATCATCACGTCTATACTCATTTAAGTGGTTCTCAAGCACCTGTATCTCCAGTTCCAGAATATCTGACAGACCCTTTTGGCGTCCATAGACATGGGTAATCATTTGTATCAGGTACATAAAAATGAATAAAAAGTAAACAAATCTTTAGAAAAACTACCACTAAAATCAAATACACACATAATAAAATTATACTGGAAAAATGGACCTCCATGCCTCAGTCCCACAGTGTTTGTCTGCTCAATAGGATCTGTCAATCTAAACCTTAACTCATGGATCTTTAAAACCAATTGATCATTGTAGGTCTTGAAGTTGTGCCCAGCACTGCAGCTTCTTACAAGTCCACTCAGTAGCCTTTTATATGTCTTCCCTCTACCTCCTACAGTTCACATTGTCTCTCTAATCTGAGATATTTCTGAGAGTGAAATATCTGTCTTTTCCAATGTCCCTTCCACTGCTGTGAACAGAGTTGATGAAAGTGTCTTCTTACTTTTCATACTTAAATAGACTGTCTTCATGCTTCACTATGTTCATAGCAACCTTATTTATAATACCCAGAAGCTGGAAACAACCCAGATGTCCCTCAACAGAGGAATGGCTACAGAAAATGTGGTACATTTACACAATCGAGTATTACTCAGCTATTAAAAACAATGATTTCATGAAATTCACAGCCAGATAGATGGAACTAGAAAATATCATCATGAATGTGGTAACACACTCACAAAAGAACACACATGTAGTCACTGATAAGTGGATATTAGGCAAAAAGCTAGGAATATCTAAGATATAACTCATCGACCATTTGAAATTTAAGAGAAAAAAGACCAAAGTGTGGATGCTTCATAGAAGGGAGAGCAAAATACTCAAAGGAGGCAGAGGGTAGGAGGTACTTGGGAAGGAGAGAGGAGCAGGTGGAGAAAAAAGGGGGCAGGATCAGGTATAGGAGGAGATGGGGATGATAGACAGAGGGTCAGGAAACTGAACAGATATGTGTAGCAATGGGGGATGGTGAACTGGGGGTAGCCACCAAAAAGTCCCATATGCTAGGAAAGCAAAGAGGCTCCCAGGACCCAACAGAGATAACATTAGTTTAAATACCCAACAAATGAGACGAAGAAACTGTAGTAACCATATCCAGAGGTTAGGCAAGGCCCCTGGTTGAGGGATGGAGCAACCACTCATCTCCAAATTGTTAACCCAGAATTGCTCCTTTCTAAAAGAAATACAGAGATAAAGAAAGTGTGGAGCAGAGACCGAAGGAAAGGCCTTCCAGAGACTGCTTCACATGAGGAAACATTCAATATACAGACACCAAACCCAGACATTATTAAGGATACCAAGATGTGTTTGCTGACAGAAGCCTGGTATACCTATCCCCTGAGAAGCAATGCCAGAACTTGATTAATACACATGTGGATGTGTGCAGGCAAACATTGAACTTAGTAGGGGAATGCCAATAGAGAAGTCAGGGCAAGAACTGAAGGAGACGAAGGGGTTTGCAACTCCATAGGAAGAACAACATCAACCAACCAGAACTTCCAGAGATCTTAGGGACTAAACCACCAACCAAAGAGTACACGTGGGACCCATGGCTCCACCTAGATATGTAGCAGAGGATTGCATCAATGGGAGAGGATCCCCATTGTCCTGTGGAGGCTCATTGACCAAGCATAGGTGAATGCAAGGGTGCTGAGGCAGAAGTGGGTGGGCAGGTGGAGGAGCACCCTCATAGAGGCAGGGGTAAGGAGTAGATGATAGGGGGTGTGTGGAAGGGAAACTGGGAAAAGGTATAACATTTGAAGTGTAAATAAATAAATAAAATAACCAAAAAAAAAAAAAGAGCACAGCTCCTAGGGCTATTTTAGCAGAGGCCTATGTAATAATCCTGGGTTAAAGCAAATTGGACCTTTGATTTCTGTCATGATTTTGTCATGTGACTTGGTTTTATGACCGGTATTCTCATTCCTTATTCCTTCTAAGGGGCTTATGACATTTTAATGCTACAGCAAGGCATATTCCTGAAGTTTTCAGGAGTTTATCTTAGCATGCATATGAATCAAGTTACAGTGTATCTAAAGAAGTGGTGAGTTACAAGAAAGCACTACACACCTAAATATCGAGTTATAACCACCTAGAAAAATGTCTGACATCTGACAGCACTAGAAGTATTAGGTTGATGCTAAGCCAATTTGACTGCTGAGTTTTGTTAACTTGAAGTCACTATTGAACATACGGTGTATCTGGTTATAGAGTTTAGATTTAGGTTAGCATCTTATAGAATTGTTTTACTGAATTGGTAATAAGGAACCTATAGAGATTTCTATGTTTTGTGTGATTATCAGAGTTCCTCTGCCCTTGCTGTGTAACTAGATAAAATTTTTCTCACTGTTTTCTGATTATAACTAACTCTAGAAGATGCAAATAGAAGATGAAAGAGGAAAGACTGAGGAGCAGGTCTGTCACTGGTAGTTTCCATCTAGCTGCATAGATTTAATGAGTCAGCAGAGTTAGATTAATGTCTAGCTTGACTAGAATACAATGAAAATTCCAGCACAAATGTAGCACAGGAAGGATTTGAAATTTCAGTCTCCTTGCACCAACTTTCCAAGTGCTGCAAATATAGAATATGGTATTATCTCAGCTGGTTGGATTGTAAAACGTCCTCTATTATATTGAAGACCTTTCCTAGAATGGTGCACTGTTCAGACACAGGGTATTTTGGAAGTGACAGGATCATGGAAGTTCAGATCTTAGGAATGGATAGGCTCATGTTGTATAAGAGTCCATTGCAGGATGGGCTTCTGGGAGGACATTTAATGTTCAAGTGATCTCTCTCACAGCCCCATATACATATAGTTATCAGCATGGTGCAGTAACGAACACTTTTAATCTCAGTATTTAGGAAGCAGAGGAAAGCAGATCATTGTAAGTTAGACATCAACCTGCTCTACATAGTAAGTTCTAGACAAGAAGGATCACAGTGTGTGTGACGATGTCTTACAACCAAAATAGTTAATTTCATTAAAGATGACTAATTAGAAAATGTAACATAGATAAATTTGAAGAAAATGGTATCTTTTACAGTTAGTTTGTCTTTACTGATAGCTTATTTCACTAATAGTTTTTCAATCAGAAGCAGTCTGGGTATTTGGGAAGTTAATAAAAATGATCAGACCAAAGGAATGTGTAATCCAAAGAGAAAGAAAGCCAATATAAATTGATCACTCACATGACCTGGACTAGTCCTTTTCAGGCTAGCACATTGAGGAACTGTTTAGTATTCATGCTGAAGATTCACTTGACTGGTATTAAAATTGAGGCAACTTTCCTTATAAAAGCAATGAATTATCAAAAAAAGGTTAAGCTTGAGATTTTTATCTGTTAAAGTAAATTATTTGTGTGTGTGTGTGTGTGTGTGTGTGTGTGTGTGTGTACAAAGAACCAAGGTTGACATTGGTGCATTCAGTAGCTCTCTATTTTCTATCATCTCATGTTTACATATGTGTGTGTGTGTGTGTGTGTGTGTCCTATATAGGCATGAGTATATGTTTAGTGGCATGCAAAATTTAGCACATTTTCTTAGATGGTGTTCTATTGTGGCAAACATGCAATCATATTGCTGGAGGAGAAGTTGAAAAGTCAACATCTGAATTCACAGTTAGTAGAAAAAGAGAGCAATTAGACCTCAATAGACAAACTTTCTTCATCAAGGTCCTATCTTCAAAAGGCCACACTTCCTAGTCTTTGTCCTGTAATACCACTCCCTGTTGACAAAGCATTCAAATATTGTAGCTTGTGCCTCTCATTACTATTCAAGCTACCATAAACATGCATATGTGTTCATGTAGAGATCTCAAGCTGATTTTTCTAAGTTTTCCTTTATCAGTTTCTATTTTGCTTATTGAGGAAGGGTCCCTTTGTTGAACAGGGAGCCCATTGTTTTAGCCATTGTATTTAGTCATTTTGTCCATGAGGAGTTGCTGTCTCTGCTTTCCAAAAATTGGAATTATAGGAAAATTGTTATAATGACCTAGCACTGGGGTCTTGAGATCTTAACTGCATTGCTCATTTTTATTTAATAAGTAGTTTTAAACCACCAAACCAATGTCCCACACATCTCCATCTTTTTATCTTTAAACAAAGTCTCTTACTGAACAAGTTCATCTGTTTGTGTCTAGTGGTTTGTCAGCAAGTACCAGAGGCCCTCCAGGGTTACCCTTCTTAGAACTGATATTACCACTCTCAGCTTTTTTTGATGGGAGGGGTATTAGACTGCTGAACTCAGATACTCATATTTACACAGCAAGTACTTTTCCATCTGAGTTGTGTCTTCAGTACCAGTAACAGTTTCTAAGGCCAGAAGCTGCAGCAATTATTTAGGAAAGATGATGACACAGCATTCCATTTGCTATATTGAGACATTCATGATACCTGGCTGTTATAGGTGTTCCATCATTGTTCTGTGTAATAGCTAAGAGGTTGAATAAGATAGAATAAAACACATTTTATAGCCTAACAGTTTTGAGGAACTTTGTAGAAAACCAGTGATTTACACAGACAGAATTAAATAATTTGAATGTAGTTGCTTGTTATTTAAAGACTACTTTGGCTGTCTTTTAATATCTGGACAATTTTGAGGAGCTTGGTATAATAGCAATAATTTGCAAAGACAAAGTTAAGCAATTTGGTCATATTTGGTTGTCAATTAAAGACCACTTTGGATGCTTTAGTGACAATTCATTAACATGTCTACGGATTGGTGATTGATTTCAGTTACAATGAATGGCTGGGAAATTTAAAGCTTTTGGAAACTGACAGGAAAAGTAGATTACAGATTGGCCTCTGTGGCTTAACAGGTCTCTAAGGGTAATTCTATGTTAGTTTTCTCATTGTACTGATGGAAAACATGATAAGAATGATAAGAGCAACTTAATGAAGGAAGGATTTATTCCATCATACAGCCTGATGGTACAGCCCATAGAAGTGTGTAAGACTTGGTGGTAGGAGCTTGCAGTAGCTGATCACATTGCATCCATTGTTAGGGAACAAGGAGACATGAGTCCCTCTTTTACTGAGTTTGCATTTGCATTTGCGTTTGCTCTCTCTCTCTCTCTCTCTCTCTCTCTCTCTCTCTCTCTCTCTCTCCCCTCCCTCCTTCCCTCCCTCTCTCCCTCCCTCCCTCCCTCCCTCTCTCTCTCTCTCCCCCTCTCTCTCTCTCTCATTTACTTTACATAACTATTTTTGTACCTTCTTAACGTTCTCCCTCCTATAGTCCATCTCCTCCACTTCTCCTCTGAGAAAATGGAGAATGGACTCCCCCGACTCCTAGCCAATATCTGCCACCCTGGCATATCAAGTTTCCTAAGGGCTAGGAACTTCTCCTACTGGGGCCAGATTAGATACTCCAGTTAAGGGAATGGTTTCCACAGACAGGCCACAGCTTTAGGAATAGCTCCCTCTTCAGTTGTGCTGGACTCACTTGAAGACTGAGCTGCACATTTTCTACATATATGCTGTAGGAGCAGGAGAGGTTAGGCCTAGCCTGTGTATGTTCTTTTACTGGTCATACTATTGGCTTTGTGTTAGTCTTTTTCTGCAGTTCTTTCCACTTTGGGGCCCTCAATCCATCCATTAATTCTTTCATAAGACTCCCCGAGCTCCATCTAATGTTTGGTTGTGTTCTCTGCATCTGTCTGAGTCAGCCACTGGGTGGAGCTTCTAAGAGGACAGATATACTAGGCTCCTCCCTGCAAATAAAACATAGTATCAATCAGGGATAGTGTCAGGGATTGGTGCTCACACATGGGATGGGTCTCTAGTTAGGCTGGTTACTTGGCCTTTCCCTCACTTTCTGTTCCATCCCATGTTCTTGAGTGTCTTCTAGGCAGGATACATTTTGGGTTGAAAGTTTTGTGGGTGGCTTGGCTTCCCTAACACTGAATTGAAGTTCTTGCCTGGCTACAGGAGTGGCCTCTTCAGGATTAATATCCCCGCTGCTGTGAGTTAGGGTCAACTCCATTGATTATTGGGAGCCTCCCTTATCCCAGGTCTTTGGCACATCCTCCAGAAGCCCTTTGACCTGTCATTCTTATTTTCTTACAGAAATATCCTTTGTTACATTGATCCTGTGTACTGAGTTTTTGTTTCTATTTTATTGATTCCCACCTTAAATTTGGTTATTTCTTTTCAAATAATCTTTTGTGGTATTTTTTTTTTTCCTAGAGATTTCCAGCATGACATTAAGACACTAACAGAGATATCTGAGTATATTTATGTATGTATTTAGGCTATGAACTTGCCACTTAGTACTGCCTTCATAATGTCCCATAGATTTGGGCATGTTGTGATTTAATAGCAATATTAAGAGGTGTGGCCCTGTTGGAGGAAATATGCTACTGTGTAGGTAAGCTTTGAGATCATAATATGCTCAAGCTACATCTACTGTGACAGTCTCCTGATGCTTGTAGATCAAGATGTAGAACTCTCAGCACCTTCTCTAGCATCATGTCTGACTGTATGTTTCCATGCTTCTTTTCATGATGATAGTGGACTAAACTGCAAGCCAGTCCCAATTGAATGTTGCTGTGGTCATGGTGTCTCTTTACAGCAATAAAACTCTAACTTAACAAGGTTAATCTTCTAAAAATGTTTTAATTTCATTCTTCTTTTGTTCTACCAGTTTTCATTCAGTAATGAAGATTTTACTCTCTATGAATTTGTATACTTTCCATTGTTTCATTTATTATTAACAAACAGTTTTAACAAATGGTAATAAGCACGAATGCAAAGTGTTTTTAAATTTTCTTATATCAGTTGACACTTTCTGCATCTCTTAATATTTGGTCAGTTTTGGAGAAAGATCCAATGCTGTTTAGAAAAAAAGTATATTTTAAAATGTTTGGTGGTAAGTTCTCTAGATGTCTCTTAAGTCGAATTGATTTATGATGTTCAGCACTTTTTCAGTTTACTTTTGGTTTGAATTACTTTTCTATTCTTGAAAGTGGAATACTAAATTCACCTACTGTCACTGTGAGAGGATCAACATTTGATATTGTTGTAGTATTGTTTCTTTTATGAAGCTTGGTGCCCCTGTGTTTGGTATATAATGGTTTCTGTGAGTATGTAATTTCTTACATATCTCCTCTGGTGAGTTTTAGTTTATGTCTATTTAGTCATCTGTAAAAGTAGTTTTGCGTTCTTGATTTTTCATCTATTGACATGGGTTTATTGAGGTCATTAATTTTGAGAGTTGTCAGCACAATATTAATCAGTTCTTATCATTTTCTGTTTGGATTTTCCCTCTCTTTTTATTTACTCTTCTTGGATTATTTATTCCTTATATGCCACTGGGTATAGTTTACCTTTTCTTCAGACTAGTTTCTAGGCTTAGGCTTTTGAAAGCCTATTTTACTTAGGGTTTTTAAACATTTCAACTTCCCTTCTATCCCACTGAACAAATACAAATATGTTTAATAGGACAAGGTGGTTGTGAACTTGTTTAGAAATAGTCTATGGGGCAATTCCAATCCTCACTGTCAAGATATCAGCAGTCCAGTCCAATAACAAGCCCCAAACATGAATCAGTAGCAGTAGCATGATCCAGCAGATACTGCAAAGCTGTCACACATGGGCAGAGGTCAGCTGAAGTGGCTAGAATAAGTTGGAATACCAGAAGTTCTTTCGTACATTTGCTTTTAATATGAAGACAAGGTGAATAAAGATCAGTGAAGACCATCAAAGTCTTGCATGGTTTAGCAATGCAAGACCATCTTCACTCTTTATACGGTGCCACTTACACACTTTGAAAACATCATGCAGGAACTCAAGTGTCTACTCCAGCAAAATATCATACGTCTTCTCACATATCTGCTTCAGTAAAACATCCCCTCACAAGACAAATTCCAGAAAAAACATTACATAATTTGTTTATTGTGGAATATTTTTCATTTTTGGTTGATCAAGATAGATGGTTTTCATGGGTAATGTCACTGTGCTGGAATCTGGGGTATCTTAGAGCATATAGAATACTTGTTCAGGACCTTCTGGTTTTCAGATATCCATTGAAAACTGAATTTAATTGTAATGGACCTGCTTTCATATGTTACTTGATGTTTTTCCCTTGTAGTTTAAAGAATCTTTCTTTGTTGTATACATTTTTTCGTAGGTTATTACATTTTGGGGAGTTTACTTATTCTTCATATGTACTTGGTGTTCTATATGGTTCCTTTATTTTAATGGACATTTCTTTCTTCACAATGGGGAAGCATCCATACATTATCTTATTAAAGATATTTTCCATGGCTTTGGCCTGAATTTCTTCTCTCTGTTATTATTCATAGCTTTGGACTTTTCATATTGGCTCAGATTTCCTGGAAGTCTTGTGCCAGGTTGTTTTGAACACTTTCTTTGATTGACCTAACATTTTTTCCTACTTTGTTTTCAAGTCTCATAATTCTCTTTTGTATGCAATTAATTTTTTCTGCTCCTGAGGTTTTGTTTTACATTCTCAGTTTTCATTTCCTATTTTATTTTTATTTATTATTTTATTAAGTTACTGAGCTTATTTCCTTGTTATGTATTACTTTCATTTCTTAAATTGTTTTCATCATTTTAACTGTTAAGACATTTTTATTCATGTCCCTTTCAAGGTACTTAAATATATGCATAATTGCTATTTCAAATTCCTTATTTCCTACTTTATATACATTTCTTCCCTCACAGTAAATGACAATAAGGATACTGAACTTCAGATTGTTCATGTTTATGTTTTTGTACTGGGATCTAGGCATTTTGAGGTTTGCCATTTGGAGTGAATTTGGCAGAGACATATCTTTATTGTGTAAGTGCTATGTTCTTTGGTTAATGTTGCCCATTGTCCTAGCTATGATTATTATTGCTGTCATGATGATCAACAGAAAGTTGGAGAGATAGGGGTTTATTTGTCTTATGCTTCCATATCAGTGTTCATCATTTAATTAAGTCAAGATTTAAATTCAAATAGGGCAGGAACCTGAAGGGATAAACCTGAAGTCATGTGTGGGGGTTTATGTTCACTGACTTTTTCCGCATTCATTAGTCAACCTTCGTTCCTATAGAACTCAGAACTATCAATCTAGATAGGGTGGTACCACTCTGATTCTGTACCATGAGACAGAGCCCATGGAAGATGGACTCTGCCTATAGAAAGGCTAAAACAGGTCCAAGAATATCTCTGAAGAGACTGGAATGGAAGAAAGAAAGGACAATAAATTTCACTTACCTGATTCCCAGACCAGTGTGGTTACTGGTATAGAGTGATTCTGCTGGTGTGCAGGAGACACAAGGGAATGAAGATGGTCTAAACAGAAACATACAGTCAGCAGGAAAACTATGTTTATCTGTTTTTAAATTATTATTTTATTTTTAATTTTTCCCTTTTATTTAAGTAGATTATTTTCTCATACAATATATCCTAATTGCATCTTTTCTTCCATGTACTGTTCCTTGTTCCTCACAGCTATATTCACTCCCTTTCTGTCTTCTTTTAGAGAAGAGTAGACTCTGAAGACACCACAAAAGAAGATAGCAAAATGTAATATAAAAAGACAAAAGAAAACCCATCACATAACAGTTGGCTAAGAAAAACCAACAGAAGGAAAAAATGCCTAGAGAAGACACAATAATCAGAGGCTCATTCATTTGTAACCCAGGATTCCCATAAAACAACTACTTTGAAAGCTGTATTGTATATTCAGAGGACCTGGTGCAGGCTGTGCATTACATCATTTTTTAATTACATTCATATGAGTTTTAGTAAGTCAATTTAAATGGCCTTGGTCTCTTGGTGTTCTTCATATCTCCTGGCTCTTATACCCCTTCTTGGTCCTCTTTTTAAGAGTTTCCTGAGAGCTAAGGGGAAGATCCCATTTACTGTCTGGCTTGGATTTTATGTTTCTCTTTTCATTGCTCACAAAGTATCTTCCTATACCAAAGATATTAAAATGTATGTGTGAAACACAAATTATCATATAAGTAAACTGAAAGATAAAAACCACATGATCACCTCATTTGATTCAGAAAGTACTTTTGATAGAATCCAACACTCCTTCATGATAAAAGCACTGAAGAGATTAGTTATATAAGGAATATACCTCAACATAATAAAGGCAAATTATAGTAAGAAGATATCCAACATTAAGTGAAGAGAAACATAAACCAATTACAATAAAATCAGGAACTCTGTCTCTACACTTATTCAGTATTGTACTTGAAGTCTTATGTAGAGAAATAAGATAAAGAGATCAAGGAAATATAAATTAAAAAGTAAGAAATCAAAGTATCTTAGAAGTAACCAAAGAAATTCCATTCATAAACTCCTATAACTTACATCACTTTAAGTAAATATATATAAATATATTACAATATAATATATAAATATTATATTGTATACAATATATTTTGTTATGTAATATAATATATTTTTGATATATAAAATATGAATTTCATATGGATACAAAATTAACTTCAAAAAATTAGTAACTTTTTTATATACAAATGACAAACAGACTGAGAAAGTAATCAGGAATACAATACATTTCAAAACATCTTCAAATTGTACAAAATATATTTGAGTAATTCTAACTATACAAGTGAAATTCTTATCCTTGAAATAAATTGAAGAAGATATCAGAAGATAGAATGATCGCCATGCTTATGGATTGGTAGGAGTAACATAATAAAAATGGCCAATTTACCATCTAATGATCTAGATACACACAAACGCACACACAGTGAGAGAGAGGGAGAGAGAGAGAGAGGGAAAGAGAGAGAGAGAGAGAGAGAGAGAGAGAGAGAGAGAGAGAAGATGAAGAAGTAGAAGAAGGAGAAGGAGAAGGAGAAGGAGAAGGAGAAGGAGAAAAAGAAGAAGAAAAGCAGGAGAGCTAAAACAATCCCATACAATAAAAAAAAATGCTTGAGGTATCACCCTTCTCAACTTTGAGTTTTACTACAAAGCTATAGTAATGAAAAACATATTATACAAAGAAACAGCCTACACAAGGGAAAACTGTAATACAAACTCCCCATAATATAGAGGACTAATATTCTGAGCATATAAGGAATTTAAGAAACTAGATATAAAACTTCCCAAATAATCCCATTAAAAGTTGGATACAGATCTAAAACAAATTCACAATAGAGGAAACTCAAATGACTGACAAACTTTTAAAGAAGTGCTCAACATCCTTAGCCATTGAGGAAGTACAAATAAAAGCTAGTTTGAGATTTCATCTTATAGCAGTCAGAATACTTAAAATCAATAATACAAGTGAGAGCTCATACTGTCCAGGATATATAATTATGGAAACTTTCCTCGATTGCTGGTGGAAATGCCAACTTTTACAGCAAGTATGGAAAACTGTTTAAGGTTGTTAGAAAGGTGAGAGTCAATCTACTTCATTATCCAGTTATTCTATTCTTTTGTATATACCCAAAGGATTTTTCATCCTACTACAAGGATATTTGAGAAACATCTTAGATGCCCCTCCACAGAAAACTGGATAAAGAAAATGTGGTACATTTCCCAATGGAATGTTATTGAGCTGTTAAAAAATTATAAAATCAAATTTACAGGGAAATGGAAGGAACTAGAGAAAATAACACTGAGGTGATTGAGACCCAGTATGATAAATAAAGGGTATATTGGATTTTATGTGGTATTAGCTATTACTCAAATGACCAACAAGTTATGTGATCTGTTGTTCCAAAGCAGTTAGATATAGATGAAGGAGTAAGGAAACTCATGGATGTCTCTGGGAGAAGAAAATAGAATATATTTTATGAGTGGGGTGGGTTGTGGGGTGAGGAAACTGGTAAGGGAAAATAAGGTGGTGGAGGGAAGGAGAGCAGGAATTGAGGTAATGTTGGCAGAGACAGAATGGACGGACATTTGAGGAATAGTATAGAAACTTATTTCAGTGATCATTTCCTAAATATATGAATGGAAGAAAAAAATGTCCAAATATAGGGGAGACTGAGCCTACATTTGCTATCTCTTGTCTAGTTTCTAGTACTAGGACTAGGATATATCAAATTGAGTTGTTTTCCAAAGGATGACATGGAAATCTGCCCACCCCAATCCAGGGTGTTGCCAAGGCAATAGATTACTCCCTATAAACTGACAGCAAGGTCCCATTGTTTAAGACAATGCCTATACAATTCATTTTATTTTATGTGAATGAGTATTTTGCTTGCATGTACTGATGAACTACCTATGGGCTAAGTTCTTGTGTAGTCTGAAAAAAATAAATCGTGTGCTCTGGAAATGGTTGTGAGCCACTGTGCAGATGTTGGGAACCAAACTCATGTCCTCTACAAGTGCAATAAGTGTCTTTAAATTGTAACCATCTCTCTAGTCTTATATGTAAAATAAAATTGCAGTTTTGGATATATTTTTGAGAGAGTCAGCAAGGTACCATGGCAACAGTGTTCTCAAGGGCACAGTTCTTGCTTAGGTTGCCATTTAATCGGTCCCAATAGAAATTGCTTACTAAGTAGGGTATAACAATGCAGATCTTGGTTTTGATTGACAAGTTTGAATTATATAAGTCTTTGTTCATTGTGTGTATTATTTTCCATGATTCATCTAATTTAATTTAAATACCATGACTCCTAAATTATTCATAGGCATAAAATGGTGAGTATAGTTGTCTTCCCTAAAACCACACTCAGAGGACAGAATTTGCTTTACTGTGAATGTACTCAAAACCAGTTTATGATGGATCAGCATCCTCATTCCTAAACATGGATAAATAAGAAAATATGCTTGAACAGAAACCATCTACACAATGGATAAATGAAGAGTTCCTGATGATTGTTAGAGTCTGAGAAATCTATTCTGTGCGTGTGACAGTTGATAGGGGTCCAAGTTTCTATGATCCTTCTTAAGAGAGGAACACATATACTTATTCCCTGCAGATGAGTGTCTTAGAGGTTTCTCTTAGTTCCTTTAGTTGATGTTGTACAACATATTCTGAAGAAAGCATCTTAATGGAAAATGGCTTATTAGGCACTCAATTCCTGGTTACACACATCATGACAGGGAAGTGATAATGGCAGCATCTTGAAAGAGCTGGTAATACCATAGCAACAAATTGGAAGAA
>NW_021605506.1:4393967-4417911 GCF_004785775.1 Grammomys surdaster
TGTACAACTCTATTCTTTCACATGTTTAAACTATAAAGAAAATTTTGTCAAAGGGGAAAATATATTTTTATTTTCTCTTACTTTCTCTTGAATGAATACAATTCTAGCTTCCAAGTATACATGGGCAGACAGAAGTGTGTTTTTGGGGATCAGGCATGGCTATGGTAACCTAAATCTGAAGTGATATTGTTAAAAACTCTAGGATGTCACAAAGAGAATGAAAGAGACTATAAGTTTGTTTTATCATCCACAGATTCTACAAAAATTAGATAGAATGTTGAGAATACAGGACTGAAGGAGAGTATGAGTAAAGTGCTTACTGTAAAAAACATCACAGTCTAATCTCAAAAGCCCAGAAGTCATGTAAAAGCGAAGCATGTTAGTGTGTCTCTGTGAGCCCAGTACTCTGAGGCATTGCGGCTTACTGATCAGCTAGTACAACCCTTCACATAATTGCCTTCTGAAATTCCTCAAATCATAGCCATATTGTGATCCTATAAACACATATGAATCCCTAGTCTATTAATTGTCCTTTTTTATTCTAATTTTACTCTGTGCCATTGATATAAGTATCCAATTGATAAGATACTGCCCTTTGTACCAGCAATATTAACATCTTTTCTCCATTATGAAGACAGGAACATGCACACATACACATGAACTATACACAGAACAGCTTAGTCTTAAGATTATTTTGTGAATATCAACGTCTATTCTTTTGATATCAAAAAGTTTGCCAATAAACTGGTTAAACACAAAACCCATCATAAATGAAATAAAATTACTGGAAAATTATCTGACAATAATTTAGAACTATAACTGAATTATTAAGTAAGTTATACATTAATACTTGTAAATAAGTTCAAGACAGGTCTCCACACATCCAGACATGAATTTTCAAATGAGCTGTAATACATGTTGGTTTAACAATGAATTACATTGTTAAAATGTGTTAAAAAGAAATACTTTTATTACAGAAACAAGACTTCAAAAATTATCTTCTGTAAGCACTAATTACTTTTTGTTAACCCCAGTCCATGCTCCACTCTTGATGTTCAAGAGACATATTTTATGAACAAATGGTTCTTTCTCTCTCAAGAAATTGGCAGTCGATACCTGGTTCTGAAAGATATCTGTATTCCCCCTGAACACCAACACTCCAGTGTCATTCCCTTCCTCACATCCTGCCCTTCTGTGTTTATAACTCCTGTGTGAATGAATTACAATTTGAGAAAAAATAATTTAAAAAAAGAAAAACAAAAACAAACAAACAAAAAAAGAAATTGGTAGTCAACTGAAGATGACACAACTGTGTAACTCTCATGCTGACTTCTGTGAAAAGCCCCCTATAGAGAGCTCCTAAGACTATAGCTACAAACTTTACTAGGCAGAAATAACCTATCACTATAGTATCTCAACTATCATCTATCTATCTATCTATCTATCTATCTATCTATCTATCTATCTATCTATCTATCTATGTATCTATCTATCTTGAAATAAACACTGGCTGAACTCTAATTAGACTTTCTCCTGCTCACATGAACTCTAGTCATGTTTTCTCAGTGACTCTATTTCTCACTCCTCATATTAAAGACAAAGAGAATCTCTTCATAATTTAAGTGTATCAGTGTATTTTCTTATTAAAAGACTATTAAATATGTGTAAGAAATTCAGCATTATTCATGAACAGACAATAAGGTGACACCAAAAACTTTTCGTAAAAAAGAACAATGGCTCATCTTGCAACATGTCTGAAGAGTGATTTACCTTCTTAGATTTATTCTTTTTCTCTCTGTGTATACACGTGTGTGTGTGGTAATGGAGGGGTCACAACATGTGGAAGTCAGGGAACAAATTTCTAGAATTGGATATCACCTTTTACATTTATGTGGATTTTGGAAAACTGAATTCTGATGGCAAGGTTTAAATGGTCATACATCTTTATCCAACTGAGCCATTTCACTGGCCCAGAGATAGTATAAATTCTTATACATATATGTTGTTATATACACAAGGTACTTAGAACATATAGAAATACTTGATACTCTCTATGTCTTAGTGTTCATATCCTTTGAAAAGACACCATGATCATGCCAACTCTTATAAACAAAAGCATTTAACAGGGTCTGGCTTACAGTTATAGAGGTTTTATTCATTATCATCATAGTGGTGAAGCATTGTGACATGTAGGCAGACATGGTGTTTGAGAAATAATTGATAAGACTTCTACGATCAAATCTTAAGGCAATAGAAAGAAAGAAAATGAGCTTGGCTTGGGTTTTTGAGATCTCAAGGGCCATCTCTGGTAACACACTTTCTTAAACAGTGCCACATCTCCTAAGCCTTTCAGAGGACTACTCCTTGCTGAGAAATCATTCAAATATATGAGTCTGTGGGTAACTTTCTAATTGAAACTATCACACAATAATTATTGTATCTTAGATACTTTCTGAATTCCATAATAAAGATCGATGTGTATGAATCAATTTTTATTTAGGTCACATTTCATCTAAAACATAAATTGGCATAGCATGCAAGACATGTTTGTAGAACATTTAGAATTGTGCCCTCCCCTAGCCTTGAGCATACTGAATAAGACCTTGTTTACCATAATAGACCTTGCTACAATAGGACCTAGGTGGAGCTATCTGGCCTGGCTGGCCCTGGCTGCAAATACAACTTCCTACAGGAAATTAGAATATACTGCTCACTGAGCTTGTCTTGTGCCATAATCTAGCTGAAACAAAGGATGGGTTCTGTGGGCTTTTTGTATATATACAAAGTGCTGAATATTAAACTTTGAGCCTTGATCAGAGTACTTTGTCTTGGCCTTGTGCTTTTTTTGGCCCCTCTGTCTCTTTTTCATTTCCAGCCCTCCTTTCTGGTGAACTCAGTTTGTCTGTGGGACTGGGCTGCTACATAGAATAATATAATATCCAAAATATAGGGTAAGGTTGAAGATATTTGAATCACATAGATTAAATTCAATCCTCAGGAAGACTGATAAATGCTCAGTGCATTATTTAGTAACTTTTAACTCAGTTTCTCTCTTAAAAACATGCAGATAATGTAATTATAGGTAGAGTTGTAAGCATTCAGTCAAAGTCCTCAGCAGCAAGTCATGAAAGACTTAGGGAGAAGCTTGAATGTATTTGATTATATATATATATATAATGAATATATGACTGAATACTGGTGCCTCTTAGAACACTACCTATGAAAAAACTGCCTCAGCAGATGGTGTCAAGGTTTATACAAGCTACAATGTCAAGTATGAATTCTAGCATAAACAACAAACTGTATGAAAATATATGCTTACTGACTTCAATAAATGGGCCAGTGATTGGCAGGGTATTTATTCTGGTAGAGGCTAGGGATAAGCAACACATGCAATACGTTGGTAATTTTTGTATCTTCCTCTCAATTTTGCTGTAAGTCTAAAACTATTCAAAACATAAATATTTTGAAGAGATTATGGGATAAAAGAATTTTAATTCTTTTTTTTTTATTGGATGATTTATTTACATTTCCTATGTTGTCCCCTTACCCCATCCCCCACCACCCCCTCGGAACCCCCAATCCCCTCGCCCCTCCTCCTTCTTCTCTGTGGATGTAACCTCTATCTACCCCCCCCACTCCCACCTCCCCACCCTCAAAATTCCCACCCCCTGGGGCATCCAGCCTTCATGAGGTCAAGGTTCTCTTCTTCCACCTATGCCCAGCAGGGCCCTCCACTTTTACATATTCAGCTGAAGCCCTGGATCCCCCCCTAAGTGCTCCCAGGCTGGTGGTTTAGACCCTGGGAGCTGTGGTTGGTTGGTATTGTTGCTCTCCTCATGGTGCCTTAAATCCTTTCAGCTCCTTCAGTCTTCACTCTAACTCCTCTATTGAGAACACCATGATCAGTTCAATGGCTAGTTGTGAGCATCTGCCTCTGAATATGTCTGACTCTTGAAGGCCTCTGAGGAGATATCCATATCAGGCTCTTATCAGCATGCACTTCCTGTCTTCCACATCAGCATCTACCTTTGGTGATTGCACATGGGATAGATACTCAGGTGGAGTGGTCTTGAGATGGCCCCTCCTTCAGTTTCTGTCCCTCACTTTGTCTCCATATTTGCTCCCTTGAGTATTTTGTTGCTCCTTCTAAGAAGGACCGAATCACCCTCACTTGGTCTTCCTTCTTTATGGGCTTCATGTGGCCTGTGAGTTGCATCTTGGGCATTTCAAGGTTCTAGGCTAATATCCAATAATCAGTGAGTGAATACCATATGTGTTCTTTTGTGATTGGCTTACCTCACACAGGATGATAATTTCAAGTTCTATCCATTTACCTAGGAACCTCTCGAATTCATTGTTTTTAATAGCTGAGTAATACTCCATTGTGTAAATATACCACCTTTTTTGAATCCATTCCTCAGTTGAAGGACATCTGGGTTCTTTCCAGCTCCTGGCTATTATAAATAAGGCTGCTATGAACATAGTTGAGCATATGTCCTTATTATATGTTCGAGCATCTTCTGGGTATATGCCTAGCAGTGGTATAGCTGGATCCTCGGGTAATGCTATGTCCAATTTTCTGAGGAACCGCCAGACTGATTTCCAAAGTGGTTGCACCGTCTGGCAGTCCCACCAACAATGGAGGAGTGTTCCTATTTCTCCACACCCTCGCCAGCATCTACTATCACCTGAGTTTTTAATCTTAGCCATTCTGACTGGTGTGAGATGGAATCTCAGGGTTGTTTTGATTTGCATTTCCCTGACGACTAAGGATGCTGAACATTTCTTTAGATGCTTCTCGGCCATTCTAGTTTCTTCCGTTGAAAATTCTTTGTTAAGCTCTATACCCCATTTTTTAATAGGGTAATTTGGTTGTCTGGAGTCTAATTTCTTGAGTTCTTTGTATATATTGGATATTAGCCCTCTATCAGATGAAGGATTGGTAAAGATCTTTTCCCAATTTGTTGGTTGTTGTTTTGTCCTATTGACAGTGTCCTTTGCCTTACAGAAACTTTGCAATTTTATGAAGTCCCATTTGTCAATTCTTGATCTTAGAGCATATGCCATTGGAGTTCTGTTCAGGAACTTTTCCCCTCTGCCAAGTATTCGAGGCTTTTCCCCACCTTCTCTTCTATTAGTTTCAGTGTATCTGGTTTTATGTGGAGGTCCTTTATCCACTTAGACTTGAGCTTTGTACAAGGGGATAAGAATGGATCAATTTTCATTCTTCTACATGTTGTCTTCCAGTTGAACCAGCACCATTTGTTGAAAATGCTGTCCTTTTTCCACTGGACAGTTTTAGCTCCTTTGTCAAAGATCAAGTGACCATAGGAGTGTGGGTTCATTTCTGGGTCTTCAATTCTATTCCATTGATCTTCCTGCCTGTCTCTGTACCAATACCAGGTAGGTTTTATCACTATTGCTCTGTAGTACAGCTTGAGGTCAAGGATGGTGATTCCTCCAGAAGTTCTTTTATTGTTGAGAATAGTTTTCGCTATCCTGGGTTTTTTGTTATTCCATATGAATTTGAGAATTTCCTTTTCTAACTCTGTGAAGAATTGAGTTGGGATTTTAATGGGGATTGCATTGAATCTGTAGATTGCTTTTTGCAAGATGGCCATTTTTATTATATTAATCCTGCCAATCCATGAGCATGGGAGATCTTTCCATCTTCTGAGATCTTCTTCAATTTCTTTCTTCAGATACTTGAAGTTCTTGTCATACAGGTCTTTCACTTGCTTGGTTAGATTCACACCAAGGTATTTTATATTATTTGCAACTATTGTGAAGGGTGTCATTTCCCTAATTTCTTTTTCAGTCTGTTTATCTTTCATGTAGAGGAAGGCTACTGATTTGTTTGAGTTGATTTTATAACCAGCCACTTTGCTGAAGTTGTTTATCAGGTTTAGGAGTTCTCTGGTGGAAGTTTGGGGGTCACTTAAGTATACTATCATATCATCTGCAAATAGCGATATTTTGACTTCTTCCTTTCCTATTTGTATCCCTTTGACTTCTTTTTGCTGTCTAATTGCTCTGGCTAAGACTTCCAGTACTATATTGAATAGGTAGGGGGAGAGTGGGCAACCTTGTCTAGTCCCTGATCTTAGTGGGATTGCTTCAAGTTTCTCTCCATTTAGCTTGATGTTGGCTACTGGTTTGCTGTAAATTGCTTTTACTATGTTTAGGTAGGGGCCTTGAATTCCTGATCTTTCCAAGACTTTTATCATGAAGGGATGTTGAATTTTGTCAAATGCTTTCTCAGCATCTAGTGAGATGATCATGTGGTTTTTTTCTTTAAGTTTGTTTATATAGTGGATTACATTGATGGATTTCCAAATATTGAACCATCCCTGCATTCCTGGGATAAAACCTACTTGATCATGACGGATGATTGTTTTGATGTGGTCTTGGATTCAGTTTGCTAGAATTTTATTGAGTATTTTTGCATCGATGTTCATAAGGGAGATTGGTCTGAAGTTCTCTTTCTTTGTCGGGTCCTTGTGGGGTTTGGGTATGAGTGTAATTGTAGCTTCATAGAACGAATTGGGTAGTGTTCCTTCTGTCTCTATTTTGTGGAATAGTTTGAAGAGAATTGGTATTAGGTCTTCCTTGAAGGTCTGATAGAATTCAGCACTAAAACCATCTGGTCCTGGGCTTTTTTTAGTGGGGAGGCTTTTGATGACTGCTGCTATTTCCTGAGGGGTTATGGGACTATTTAGATTGTTTATCTGCTCCTGGTTTAACTTCGGTACCTGGTATCTGTCTAGGAAATTGTCCATTTCATCCAGGTTTTCCAGTTTTGTTGAGTATAGGCCTTTGTAGTAAGATCTGATGATTTTTTGAATTTCTTCAGTTTCTGTTGTTATGTCTCCCTTTTCAGTTCTGATTTTATTAATTTGGATACTGTCTCTGTGCCCTCTGGTTAATCTGGCTAACGGTTTATCTATCTTGTTGATTTTCTCAAAGAACCAACTCCTGGTTTTATTGATATTTTGTATTGTTCTTTCTGTTTCTATTTGGTTGATTTCAGCCCTGAGTTTGATTATTTCCTGCCTTCTACTCCTCCTGGGTATATTTGCTTCTTTGTGTTCTAGAGCTTTTAGTTGTGCAGTCAACTTGTTAGTGTGTGGTCTTTCCAGTTTCTTTTTGTAGACACTTAGAGCTATGAGCTTTCCTCTTAGCACTGCCTTCATGGAGTCCCACAAGTTTTGGTATGATGTGTCCTCATTTTCATTGAATTCTAAAAAGTCTTTTATTTCTTTCTTTATTTCTTCCTTGACCAAGTCATCATTGAGTAGAGAGTTGTTCAGTTTCCATGTGCACATGGGTTTTCCATTGTTTTTGTCATTATTAAAGACCAGTCTTAGTCCGTGGTGATCTGATAAGGTGCAAGGGATTATTTCAATCTTTTTGTATCTGTAGAGGCTTGTTTTGTGACCAATTATATAGTCTATTTTGGAGAAGGTACCATGAGGTGCTGAGAAAAAGGTATATTCTTTTGTTTTAGGATGAAATGTTCTATAGATGTCTGTTAAGTCCATTTGGTTCATAACTTCTGTTAATTTCAAAGTGTCTCTGTTTAGTTTCTGTTACCATGTTCTGTCCATTGCTGACAGTGGGGTGTTGAAATCCCCCACTATTATTGTGTGAGGTGTAATGTGTGTTTTGAGCTTTAGTAAAGTTTCTTTTATGTATGTAGGTGCCCTTGCATTTGGAGCATAGATGTTCAGAATTGAGAGTTCACCTTGGTAGATTTTTCCTTTGATGAGTATGAAGTGTCCTTCCTTATCTTTTTTGATTAATTTTGGATTAAAGTCGATTTTATTTGATATTAGAATGGCTACTCCAGCTTGTTTCTTGGGACCATTGTCTTGGAAAATTGTTTTCCACCCTTTTATTCTGAGGTAGTGTCTGTCTTTGTGACTGTATGCAGCAAAATTCTGGGTCTTGTTTGTGTATCCAGTCTGATAGTCTGCATCTTTTTATTGGGGAATTGAGACCATTGATGTTAAGAGATATTAAGGAAAAATTATTGTTGCTTCCTGCTATTTTTGTTATTAGAGTTAAAGTTATGTTTGTATCTTCTTTTGGGGTTGTTGGAAGATTACTTACTTTCTTTTTCTAGGTTGTAGTTTCCCTCCTTGTGTTGGCATTTTCCATCAATTATCCTTTGAAGTGCTGGGTTTCTGGGAAGATATTGTGCAAATTTGGTTTTGTCATGGAATATCTTGGTTTCACCATCTATAGTGATTGAGAGTTTTGCTGGGTATAGTAATCTGGGCTGGCAATTGTGTTCTCTTAGGTTCTGTATGATGTCAGTCCAGGCTCTTCTGGCTTTTATAGTCTCTGGTGAGAAGTCTGGTGTAATTCTTATAGGTCTGCCTTTATATGTTACTTGACCTTTTTCCCTTACTGCTTTTAGTATTTTTTCTTTGTTTTGTGCATCTGATGTTTTGATTATTATGTGATGGGAGGTATTTCTTTTCTGGTCTAGTCTATTTGGTGTTCTGTAGGCTTCTTGTATGTTTATGGGCATCTTGTTCTTTAGGTTAGGGAAGTTTTCCTCAATAATTTTATTGAAGATATTTACTGGCCCTTTAAGTTGGGAATCTTCATTCTCATCTATACCTATTATCCTTAGGTTTGGTCTTCTCATTGTGTCCTGGATTTCCTTGATGTTTTGTGTTAGGAGTTTTTTGCATTTTGCATTTTCTTTGACAACTGTGTCAATATTTTCCACCGTATCTTCTGCATTTGAGATTCTCTCTTCTATCTCTTGTATTCGGTTGGTGATGCTTGCGTCTGTGACTCCTGATCTCTTTCTTAGGTTTTCTATCTCCATGGTTGTCTCCCTTTGAGCTTTCTTCATTGTTTCTATTTCTAGTTTAAGATCCTGAATGTTTTTCTTTAATTCCTTCTTTGTGTTTTCTTCCATTTCTTTAAGGGATTTCTGTGATTCCTCTTTAAGGGCTTCTATCTGTTTACTTGTACTCTCCTGTATTTCTTTAAGGGAGTTACTTAATTCCTTCTTATAATCCTCTATCATCATCATGAGAAGTGATTTTAATTCTGAATCCTGCTTTTCAGGTGTGATGGGGTGTTCAGGGCTTGCTATATTGGGAGAACTGGGCACAGATGATGCCAAGAAACTTTGGTTTCCATTGCTTATGTTCTTGTGCTTGCCTTTCGCCATCTGGTTAACTCTAGTGGTACCTGCCCTCACTGTGTAAAACTGGAGTCTGTATTTCCAGTTATCTTGCTTATTGCAGAGCTCCTCAGAGTCTAGAGGTCTCTGTGGTCTTATGCTCCTTATCTCCTGGGTGGAAGATCTCCTGGGACTCAGGCCACCTCTTGGATCTGGAAATCCTTCTGCTCTGAGTGCAGTGGGTCCTCGATGACTCAGGATTCAGTTTCAGCTGCTCTGAGTGCAGTGGCTCCTGGATGACTCAGGATTCAGTTTCTCAACAGGACAGGAGCAGACCGACTCTGTGTCTGCTCCAGCCCAGAGGACCAGGCAGGGGCGGAAGGGAAGTGGAATTCCGGAGGGGCGGGGTTTGGGTAGCTGCTGTGCCCTGGATGTCCCTGGCTCCCCGATGTATCTCTGGGCCTTAGGGAGTGAGATGGAGTTCTTACCAGCTGCTCTGAGTGCAGTGGCTCCTGGATGACTCAGGATTCAGTTTCTCCACAGGACAGGAGCAGACCGACTCTGTGTCTGCTCCAGCCCAGAGGTCCAGGCAGGGGCGGGAGGGCAAGAATTTTAATTCTTAAAATCTTCCACACTGAGGACTTGTTGATTTTTCATACATGGCTATTTCAAAAATTTAGAAATCAGTTTCCAGATTCCAATGAATATAAATCAGTACATTTACATATAATAGTTATTCTGTTATACGCATCCTCATATACCTGTACATATGCATACATAAGCATATAGCCATTTAAGACATTGCAATGTATATTTGCTTACATATATTTGCCTTTAAGATACAAACACACATATGTACATTTATATGTATATGTGTGTGTGGTACTGTGAAAGGATAGCTTAGTTTCTGTTAGAGCACTAGCTAGAGATGCCAGGAGACCCAACAGATATCCATACCTACAAGGGACAGCATACATTTCACCACACTCCAAAATTCCAGGGTCCTGACATGCAGCCAAGACATCCATTAGTCTGCACATTTCCCTCATGTAGGGCAATGCCCCTACAACCCCTCCCAAAGAGATGTTTGTATCACCAAGCACAGGTAGAGGGCTTGACTCCAGGCCTCAGCCTCAAGATATCTCCATATTAATGGGATAACTAAAGGTCAGAAGGTGTAGCCAATTAAGCATTCCTTCCCAGACCCTGCTCCCTCCTCCCTCCCTATTTAACTCAGGTCTGCCCTGAGAAATGGGGGTTGGGGGGTGGGAGGGCAGCCACATTCACTTTCCACCATGTCAATAAACCTTTTAAAACCATGGACTTCCTCATATCTTTGGGGTCCCACCATGGGGAACCATGAGAAGGCCTTTGACTACGGAGCAGCTGCTTAATCTCCTGCCAGAAGACTTCTTTTGGAGGAGTTGAAAGTTCTACATCTGAATATACAGGAAGCAGGAAAGAGAGACTGAGTTTGAAGTGGACTCTTTGAAACATCAAAGCCTATTCTCAAGGTCAAAATTCTTCCAACAAGGCCACACCAGCTTCAATAAGAGTACACCTTTTAATCCTATCAAATAGTATCACTCCCTAGAGATCAAGTATTCAATTAGTCTATAGGGTTCATTCTTATTTAAACCACTACACATACAGCATACTTGCAGGCAAAACACTCACATCATAAAATTAACTAGCTAATTAAAGTAAATGAATGTAAAAAATTAAAAAAAGGAATTATAGTTAATAAGAAAGAGACAAGAATTTCTGAGTCTTTGACTTGTGACATTATAGTACTTATATTTTCAAGCTCTTATGAATAAAATAATCACTGTCATGAGAGAACACAGGCTGTCCTACTTTTTGCACAGAGATCTTAATGCATATAATTTAACCAAAATTGAATAAATTAGCTTCTGTTAGGCATGAACTATACGGCAACTTGGTCCCACAACTTAGTCTGAGCTTGCAGGGATCTCTTAGTTAAGACTCTAACCTCTATTGCTTCAATCAGACAGCTTTGAAATGAGAATTGGCCAGACAGTAGGACGTCCTCTGATGTCATAAAACAAGAAGAAATATAAAATACACAAGAAAAAGAGGCAAAGGAATTTACGGCCAAGAAAACATGTAGCATACAGATACAGGGTTGACAACTGTGAAACAGCTTCAAGTTAAAACTTCAACTCCCTTTCAACTCTGAATTTGCACATGGTAAGTAAGTGAAATATTATTTACCAAGGATTGTCTATCATAAAATGTGTGAGTTCTTGTACCCTCCCAGCTTTAGCATAAAACCTACCTAAAAAATTTATAAGGTATGTTTCTCTGGAGTAGGTAATACTCCCTGATGACTACATGCTTGCATTGTAATGAACTATATTTCTAATCCTTACTTCATCTGTCCTAGAATTCTCTGAGGATCTTTATCTGCCCTCTCATTCTCATTCTTTGACTCTCTCTAAGGTCCCCACAGTTTACTGGAACTACTATTGTCTTGGTTGCTTTTCTTGTTACAAAATATTGAAAAAATGCAATTTCAGGAAATAGAATAGCTTGTTTCAGCTCATAGTTTGAGGTTATAGTCAATCCCTCATGGCAGGATGTCATGATGGCAGGAGAGTGAGGCAGCTGGACACATTGTAGCCATAGTTAGGAAACATAAAAAGATGTGGATGCACTTCTCACTTTCTCTACTTCACTCAGCCCAGGACTCAAGCCATGGACTTCAACACCTTTCTTAAAACATAAAACATAATCATAGACACAATTAGAGGTGTGACATTGCATGGTGATCCTAAATCAAATTAAAAATTAAGACTAGTCATCTCAGCCCATAGCTCCTTCTTCATAAGTATTGCCACAATTCCCTGAGAAGCATGTTTTCCATGTTGCTTTATTTCCAGTAAGCACTGAATCAGTATGCTGTCAGATGCTTCAAGACCTGATGTTCTTCTCCCTCTAGCTTATTTCAGGCTATTTTTGAAGTTTCTTCTGAGTTCTTAGATGAATACCTGAGTGTTGTGTTTCTTTTAGGTCTTTCTTCAGAGATTCTATCTCTTAATTAGATTATGTTTTCATCATCTTGAGTTGTTTATATTATGTAATTCTGAAAATATTCTGCAGAGGATCAGTAGTTAATAATGTCTGTTCTTATCTTACCCTTTCCTTCTAAATCACTCAGTACTTTTGAGAGTTAATTCAATTCCAATGCATGCCCTTCCTTTTTTTTGTAATTCATTAATTTATTTTTGTATTTATTTATTGTTTCCATAACTTTGGGTTCGATGTCTATCCCTCTACATAATATCTGATTCAAAGCTAGGGAGAGAGATTCTTAAGAATTGTACTAGGTACAATGACAAATATTTATCTTTTAACTCTTAGCAATGGCTGTGACCTATGTACTTTCATTTCGAATTTTAAATCTTTATGCTAAGAAAAATGTTTGACATATATTAAATCTAACTAAGTTCCTAAGAACCTATTTCATGGACCAACATGAGATCTGTTGTGGAAAATATCCTTAGTGTTACTGAGAAAAATGTGGGCCTGGTAGTGTATGGTGCCTTCGTATATTACTTTCCAATTTACTCTTCTATTCAGGATCTTTCACTGAATGTAGAGCTCGCAAAACAATTTCACTGAGATCCTAGGTTACTTCTGTCTCTACCTCTTCAGTAGTAAGAGTACATGTTCCTGATGCTATGCCTAGTCTTGATCACAGAGATGGTAAGGGTGTGAATTCAGCTCTCCATGATTGCAGAATAGTTATTTGACTGACTGAGCCAAATTCCTAGTCCCTCTTTTGTCATCACATTGTATTTATTGTCTAGTTATTACGCCTGTCTTCTTTATTCTCTCTCATTCTTATACTCTGACTCAGCAGTATTTGACTCTGTGTTATAGCTTATGGAATTTTCATAACATAAGCTATGATATAAATTGACCTACGAAAATGGGCTCACTTGTGAAATAATAACACAATTAATATAGAAATGACTAACATTTCTTTGGCCTGATATCAGGTCTATTACATTATATATACATACATACCTAATGCTGTAAATACACTAAGACCTGGAAGGCTAGGCATCCCTTGGGTAGTTTGAATAGAGAGGATTCCCTTAAAAGGCAAAATATAGCAACAACAAAATTTTTCATTTCTTATCAGTATCTGTATAATTCATGACTTTAATAATGTTTCTAGTCAAGAAACTGCAAAGTTTAGATATGTCTGCTACGTTTTTATTTGCCATATACACTTCTCAACTGAGGAATACCAAATGGCTGAGAACCACCTAAACAAATGAATTCTTAGTCATCAGGGAAATGCAAATAAAAACAGTCCTGAGACTCCACCTCATACCAGTCAGAATAGCTAAGTTCAAAAACTCAGATGACAGTAGATGCTGGTGAGGATGTGGAAAAAGAGGAACACTCCTCCATTGTGGTGGGATTGAAAGCTGATACAATCACTCTGGAAATCAATCTGTCAGTTCCTTAGAAAATTGGACATTGTGTTACCTGAGGATCCAGCTATACCACTTCTGGG
This sequence comes from Grammomys surdaster, assembly GCF_004785775.1. Classification (NCBI taxonomy): domain Eukaryota; kingdom Metazoa; phylum Chordata; class Mammalia; order Rodentia; family Muridae; genus Grammomys; species Grammomys surdaster. Next base: position 4,407,668 of record NW_021605506.1, read on the forward strand.
CATATACCCAAAAGATTCTCCAACATGTAACAAGGACACATACTCCACTATGTTCATAGCAGCCTTATTTATAATAGCCAGAAACTGTAAAAACACCAGATGTCCTTCAACAGAGGAACAGATACAGAAAATGTGGTACATTTACACAATGGAGTACTACACAGCTATTAAAAACAATGAATTCATGAAATTCTTAGGCAAATGGATGGATCTAGAAAATGTCCTCCTGAATGAGGTAACCCAATTACAAAAAAAAAAAAAAAATACACATGGTATGCACTCGCTGACAGGTGGGTATTAGCCCAAATGCTTAGAATACCCAAGATATAACTCACAGACCACATGAAGCTCAACAAGATTGATGACCAAAGTGTGGGTGCTTCAGTCTCTCCTAGAAAGGAGAACAAAATACAAATAGGGTCAAATACAAAGACAAAGTGTAGAGCAGAGACTGAAGGAAAGGCCACCCAAAGACTGCCTCACCTGGGGATCCACTCCAAGTAGAGTCATCAAACCCAGACACTATTGTATATTCCAAGAACTGCATGCTGACAGGAACCTGATATAGCTGTCTCCTGATAGGTTCTGCCAGAGCCTGACAAATACAGAGGCAGATGCTAGCAGCCAATCTTTAGTATGAACACAGGGTTACCAATGCGGTCCCAAGTGGAGGAGTTAGAGAAAGAACTGAAGAAGCTTAAATGAAATTTACAACCACATAAGAAAAACAATGTGAAATGTAAATAAAAATATCCAGTAAAATAAAATAAAATAAAATAAAATAAATAAAGTATAAAATGTTTAAGCCTCCAATTCATCCTGTTTTGAAATTTGCTTGGCTAATTTCTATGTAATGTTTAGCCTTTTATCTTTTTATATAGTATCACAATAATAATAGTAGCTTCTTCATATTCATCTTATCAAAACTGTGTGGAGCATGGGAAGAATTTGACTCATTATAAGAAATTATAAAAAAAATTCTGTTCATTTCAGGACAGCCCAGGCTATACAGAGAAACCCTGTCTAAAAAAAACAAAAACAAAAACAAAAACAAAATAAAATCAAAATAAAAGAAAATGTAACAAAAAAACAAAAAAAATTATTCATTGTAGCAAATGCAATCCAAGAAACAAAGGATTTTTCCACATCTCCTCCTCTTCCTTCTCTTCCTCCTCCTTCTCCCTCTCTCCTTTCCCTTCCCTCCCCCTCACTCTAGATTTTTCTGTGAATGTACATATATGTGTGTGAGTAGCAGAGATGAACAACAAGAGAGATACATATAGAGATAAAGAGATACAAAGGAGAAAAAAAAAGAGAAAGAGAGATAGAGAATTAAAATGCAAACTTGTGCATGTGAATGCATGTGGGTGCATGCTATTAGCATTCTAACATTCTCCACCTGGGTTTCTTCCCCTCCTCCCTTCTTCCCTCCTTCCCTCCCTCCCCCCTTCCCTCCCTCCCTCTGTCTCTCTGTCTCTGACTCTGTCTCTCTCTCTCTCTCTCTCTCTCTCTTTCTTTCATTCTTTCTCTTTCTTTCTTCTTCCCTCCCTCCCTCCCGCCCTCCCCTCCCTCCCTTCTTTCTCTCTCTCTCTTTCTCTCTTTCTCTTTCTTTCTTTCTTTCTTTCTTTCTTTCTTTCTTTCCTTTCTTTCTTTCTTCCTTTCTTCCTTTCTTCCTTTCTTCCTTTCTTCCTTTTCAAAGGTTGAATATCTCACAGAACTTTCAGAGTTCATAAATTTGCTCTAATGGTTGATCAATGAGATCGGGTGATCTTCCTTTGTCCACTATTCCAGCCTTTGTGTTACAGATATACACAACCATGACCAAATTTTATGTGGGTTTTACAGATGCAAACTCAAGACATCATTATTTTTTGGCAGATATTTTGTCTACAGAACCATTTCTACCATTTTGTGGTTTTTATCTTTTTATCTCTTTTTTGTTTTATTTTTCTGCAAGGACTTGAAATTGAAACTAGATTTATATAGACATAAGTCTACTGTAGTCATACATTTTACAAACTCAGGTCAGTACATGTATTTACTCTTAATTGAAATATAGTAGCTCCCTTGTGTCTGACATGTCTAATTTCTGTCTTTTTTTTTTCCTGCTGCCTTGCTGCCTAGCAGATTGTAGATGTTATTCTATATGACAACCTCTCTATAACATTTTACAGTAGAACAATCATAGAAAAGGGCATTTCACTTTTATAAATATTGATGATACTTTTTGTAGTAAAACCCTTGACACACTATTTCCTAAAAGCAAAATTAAAATAAAATAAACAAAGAAAACAAAGAAAAAATATTCACAATCTTTTACTAGAAGTAAGAACAAGAAAGAAGTACATGTATGAAAATAGCAGAGGTACATTGCCAGTACTCATATATGATGCTCAGAGAAAATTTCCTCATACAATACTAAGAATCTCCACAGGATGATACAGAGATCACAGTTTATGGAATGACCTCATGTTCCATGACTGGGTAAATGGAAATATCTTGTGGACTCACATTAAAACTTACATGCACACACAGCAACATACAACACACGCACACATACACAAACACATACACACAGGAAGAGGGGTGCCAATGCAGACACATACCCAGATGAACAGACAGACATATTATTAAACATAATGAATAAAAACAAAAACATGCTCATATCTGAAGCATGTAGCCATAATTTTTTTTTAAAAAAAATAACTGTCAGTTAACGATCCACAGAAAGTAAGCCCATTATGAGTTTCTGAATAAAATTCCCATCAGCTATTTTGCATGTAGGTTTCACTTACATGCTGACTAGTGGGGACCTTGGCATTTCTTCAGAGTAATGTGATCACATCTGAAGGCAATTATTCTGATTACAGAGGATGTTATCTGTTGTCACAGGTATGTATTAGTTTTGCTTATTGTATTTTTTAATGTCTTCTTAATTCAAATATTTTTAAAGATTAATTTTATTACTTTATACTTATATGTAAGTTTAGTGCACCACAGTTGTACACAAGTAGCCTCTAGATATGAGAGGATGGCATCAGAACTTCATGAACTAGACTTTGGCAAGTAGTTGTGAACTGCCATATGTGTGTGAGAAACTGAACCCCAGTACTCTACCCCCCCCCCATAGTAAGGATGCAATATTAACTACTGGGTCATCCCTATTCTCAAGCTCCTTGTCACAGTTTTCTAAGTAGAAATATTTTACTTTTGTATTCATCTAATGTGCTGGCTCCCATATGCCAGAAAAAGGTGACAGATCTTCTTGGATTTAGAGTAACAATCCATTGTGAGTCAGTAAATTTCCATGTTGAGAATTCAGTTCAGGTCCTTTGCAAGAACAGTTAGGATTATTAACTGCCAAGCCTTTTCAAATCTACTGTCATACTTGTTTTAATTCAACTATACAGATTACATTTTTAAACTTAAAAGTGACTATAATTATTCATAAAAGACTGAACACCCAATCCTGAATTTTTAGTGTTACTTGCATGATTTGTTCTTTGTAGTACTAGAAATGATTTTGTTTTCTGTTCACTGTTAAGGTTTTTTTCCCCCTTCAAATGCCGAAATACATATATAATTAAAAAAATCAGAAATGGATTTCAGCTTCTCCACTAGGAACAGGTTGGATTAAAATTTTACATTCATCCCAATTTACCAATTTCAGCACAGGCACAGCTGCTTGCTAAAGTGAGGTGGATCCCTAGAGAAGGTTTCAGAAGCTTTGCATGTTTAAAAGGTATTTAACAAACACTGTTGCCTTTAGGAGCAGATGCTAAAGACTCACACAGTCCTTGAGGATTGTTTACAACGCTGGCCACATCCTCAGTTCATGATGAGGAACCTAAATAATCTGTGATTCTATTGAAGAAGAGTATGTTGAATACCAAATAATAAAAAGGAGATTTTCACAGGAAATATGAAGGAACTGATTTGCACACTGTCTAAGATTTATATGGGAAATTTATAGAATGTTTATGAAATATGCTTCAGCCACTATGTATTTTTTTTCTGAGACTGCATGCCAGATTATCCTTCTTTTTCTAGAAGTCTCCATGAATAAACATTTGTGATGTCCTCTGATAGGACATCAGATGATTGCCTGTAAATGTGTTTGATGTCAAGCTACACTAAACTATAGCTACTACAGCCACTCTTATAAATACTATGTGGTTTTATATAAATGGCCTCATAGTCACCTGTGTGCATATTTGGCCCAGAGAGACTATCAGTACTAGGTGGTGTAGCTTTGAGTATGTGTGGCCTTGTTGGAGGAAGTGTGTCACTATAGAACTGGACTTTGATGTCTGATGTCTGAGGATCAAGATGTAAAAATCTCAGCTGCCTTTCTGACACCATGTCTGCCTGCATGTAGCCATTTTTCTCACCATGATTACAATGGACTAAACCTCTGAAGCCAGCCGTAGTTAAATGTTTTCCTCTATAAGACTTTCCCTGGAGACTTCCGGTTTGTGACCGAGCCTAGAGCAGGTCGCAGGCAGCAGCTCCGTACCCAACCGCAGAAAACCAAGAAAAACAGGGACTCCCAGGAGCTTGAACTCACGCAGCATCCCAGGTAAAATTGAATCACCCGTGATGCCTGCTATTAGAAGTTCTAACCCAGATGGACCAGAAGCCAGGAGCCTCGCCCTTACCCTCACCCCCTACCTTTTCCCACCTGCACAAGGTCCCCTGAAGCTGGGCAACTGCAAGATCCTGCTTGGCAACTGCAGATAGACTCAAAGCAGTGTACCATATCATCTGAAGAATAGCAGGGAGACCATAACTCAAGCAGTGTACCATATCTTCTGAAGAATAGCAGGTTGCAGTCCTCCTCGCCCCCACGAATAACCAGGACCCACCGGTTGGGTCAAGTGGCACCCAGACGTGGAGCTCGAGGCACGGACCCATCCGGACAGACCCTCATTGAGAGGATGTGCGCACGAAATCAAGATTGAGCAAGACAGAGATCATCGCCCGTGACCTGTCGTCCACGGAACCAGGTTGATGCTGCCATCAAGAAGGCAGTTGAAGTTCATTACCATCAGCTGAAAATTGCAGAGGATCCAGAAGTGACTCCGCAGGAGACTGACACAGCTGTCAGCTCCCCTGCCTCCCCCTACGGTCGACCCCTAGACTTCCACGCCCTCCAGAAGGGTTCCTGGTATGCCTGGCTTTGCCCTCATTTCTCTCGCTAGAGAGCTTGGCCTCTTGATCACCACAACAAAAATTGGCTTTTTCCTAAACCAAGGCCACCCTTGATATGGCCGCTAACATTGGGGAGCCTTCCTCTATGACAATATTACACCCCAAACTGACAAATGGTTGGTAACTTGAACATTTACAAGAGTCTAGGATGGCTGTGAGTTAGCCCAATGACGGGATTATTGTAGGTCCACTTCCCAGGGGCCCACCCAATGCAGCCGAAAAGGAGTGCGTGGTGCTGGGAGTGGGTGCAGCCTACATGGCCTAAGACAGGGCTCTCACCCTCCTTTCACCCACATCAGAGTCCCTTGACGTTGCCCATCGTCGACAGCCTAAAGCCTTCGACCATCGATGTGACTCGTCTCACATCAGTATTTTGGGGTTGTGAACTTGTCTAAGACCCCCCATAATTAGACATCCAAATTCAAAACTCACATAGTTGGGATTGAACATAAGACGCCTTCTCTAACTAAACAGAGAAGGGGGAGATGCCAGAAGCCAGGACCCTCGCCCTTACCCTTACCCCCTACCTTTCCCCACCTGCACAATGTCCTCTGAAGCTTGGCAACTGCAAGATACTGCTTAGCAACTGCAGATAGACTCAAAGCAGAGTACCATGTCTTCTTAAGAATAGCAGGGAGACCATAACTCAAGCAGTGTACCATATCTTCTGAAGAACTGCAGGTAGATCATAATTCAAGGCAGTGTACCATATAGACCATGACATGTTTCAAGGCACAGGCCAAGAAGATTTTGTACTTTTCCACCACCTGGACCCTCTTACCCCCTCCCCTTGTAAAACATGCTATAAAAAAGCATTTCATGTTCAAAAAAAGAAATAAAAAAAAAAAAGACTTTCCCTGGGCATGGTGTCTCCTCACATCAATAAAAACCTAACTAAGACAAATAACTCAGTATCTCAAATTTTTCAACTTTCTCCTAAGACCATCAACTGACTTTTATGACTACAGAATTCACATAGCACCACTGTACTCTGACATCTTAAAATCTTCTAAAATAATACAGTTAGGACCTTTTTATAAAAAAAATAGTATAAGGTACAATACAAAGTGATGGGTTTCCTTGTGAATTTTCATATACAAATATCACCCATAGTTCATCCTCATTGTACATTTACTCATCCCTTTATCTTCTGCCTTCTAATAATTCTATATTTAATACTTTCATTTTTATTATTTTGTTCTGTGAACACCTTATTGTGATGGCAAATATTGGGATCTAGAATCACCTAGGGTATACAATTCAGGGCATGCCTGAGAGGGAGTTTCCAGGTTAAGTCAGCTAAACTGCGAAGATTCATTTTAATGTGGGCAGTGCCACCCATGGCTGAGGAAATGGACTGAGTAAAAAGAGAAAGTGAGCTGTCTGTCCATCAGCAGCCATCTTTCCCTTCTTCCTTCCTGTGGATGCCATATGCCAAGGGACTTCACATCTCTGCTCCTGAGACTTTCCTGCAATGGAGGGCTGTATGCTCAAATTGTGAGCCAAAATAAACTCTTCATCTCTGTATTGAATTTATTTTTATTTTTTATAGTACAGCATAACTATTTCTTCTTTAAACTTCACTCATGATTTTCTTTGATCTCAAACATACATTCAGCCATATTAGAGCACATAGCTGAATGATCTAACTGTTTTTTATTCACTACCACCCACTCTGTTGTGTTTTCATTTTTTGAGTTCAGTTTAGATTCAGTACCTTGAAACTATCAGTGCTTCTTTTAGTAGATTGTCATCTCCCTTAATGATACTTTTTTAAATTTACATGTTTTGATTCACATTTAAGCCAAATCAAGCCCATTAAAGGGGACTCATTTAGCATAAAATATGATATTTTTAAACATTTTTTACCTGACTGAAAAGTTTGTTATTCTGTTTGGCTTCTGCTTCCATGTTATAAGCAGGTCACCTGATTCTTTCACCTCACAGCGAGGAGGTGTGTTTCTGTCTTTACCTGTACTTGGAATTCTTTACCAGATCCCAAATTCTCACCCACTCTGGGAAGTTGTAGGGTTAAAGGCTTTGGCTCAAAAATGAGTGCATGTCTTACCAAGAGTAACCCCTTTGGTCAGATCTATTAAGTTGGATTTGCCTCACTTTGGTAGATGTTTGGCCTGAGACAGCAGCTTTGGTAGTTTACCAAGGCTTTTGCAAAAGAGTCAGCCTTCCATCTTGCTTCATTGTACCATAGAAATTCTGCACTACATGCACCAATTAGTGGCCTGAAAAACTACAGAACAAGAATAACCAGAGCAGGTTCCTCCCTCATGATGCTACTGTGCTCTGCCTTTGGGAAAAGCTCTAAGTTTTGTATTCTCTTTTAAAATTTAGTATGGGCTTCTTTACTATATCTCTGTATATTCCTGCTTTTTAGCTAAGAACACATCCTAGCCACTCATTTGTGTTGTTCTGGGAAGCTTTGGCTTTGGTCTGTTCTCTCTCTCTCTCTCTCTCTCTCTCTCTCTCTCTCTCTCATTCTTCTTTCCTTCCTTCCTTTTTAAGAGACCTGATATCTTGTCTGACTAGTCTGACTTTTTCTTTTTCTTTTATTTTATCCAAGCCTTTTTAGCTGTTAGTGGTCACTAAGAAAAAGATCACTGAGGTAAAATCATGCAGGAAGTGTTTTCTGAGAGCACAAAGAACCTATTTTCCAGAATTCTCCAAGACTGTACCTCATGATGCAGCTGAACATGGCAATGTGTAAGAATTACCCAGGTAGTATTTGTTTTGAAGGCATGACATGGTCATGAAGAACAGCTGAAGTTTGGCCCAATGAGAAGGTAGAGAAAGCTATTGGTGAAGGTGGTGCCTCAGTTGCAGTTGATAGTCCAGGTCTGAAAAGAGGTCCTAAAAAGAAGTTGTGGTTTACCACCCTAATGGGAGGCTATGAGAGGCTATTGGTAAAACTTAGTTAAGGTGTAATATTCCAGCAAGTTGGAGGTGCCAGTACTGTGGAATGACCAGGAAGAGCAGCAGCAGCCAGCAGTGGAGTGGTGTCAAACATAGCCTAGAGTGCTACAAATGTCTGAGCTGGAGAAGTGACCCAAGCCCTTTTGGAGGAGACCAGAAGATCATGTGTGGATACCAGACATTAGAACAAGAAGCTGTATATTTGAAGTTGCTTAGGATAATCCATTATGTAGAGATATCAGAGCTGTGGGATACATAGCTAGGAAAGTTGCTAACTGAGAGTGAAAACACCCCAAGAGAACAAAGTTAATGATGTTGAATTCCAGATATGCCAACAGCAGTCATCGTGGATGACAGCAGTTGGAGATCTGAAGAGCATTTTGGCACTGGACATGGAAATACAGAGTTTGAAGTTTCCCAGCTGGTTTTCAGCCTTTCTATGGTCCAGTATTTCCTTGCTATGACATTTTGGACAGGTAATGTATACCCAGTGCTATGAGATGTTAGAGGGATGTGATCTACATTTTGGTATTTGTTTTAAAGGGTATTTCAATTAAGTGATTGGATAAATGTCAGAAGAGACTTTGAAATTTTGCCCTTTGACAATGTTGAGACCGTTATGTCTAGGTATAGTCCCATAAACTCAGGTGTTTGAACAACCCTTTGGGAGCCAAAGAGTGGAATGTGGTGGTTTGAATATATTTGGTCCAAGGTGGCACTATTAGGAGGTATGTCCCTGTTGAAAGAAGTGAGTCACTGAGGGGTGGGGCTTTGAGTCCCTCCTCCTACATGCCTGGAAGTCAGTTTTCTCTTGTTTGCTTCAGAACAAGATGTAGAATTCTCACCTCTTCCACTGAAGCACAATGCCTGCCAGGACTCTGCCATGCTCCACCATGATGATAATGGACTGAACCCCAAAATTTATAAGCCTTCCCCAATTAAAGTTGCCATTTATAAGAGCTGCCTTGATTATATAGTCTCTTCATAGCAATGGAAATCCTAACTAATACAGACACTTTTTGGGTAAACAGGGGCCGAAATTCAGCCTAAGTTACTGAGGGAGTCTGTTAAAGTAGGTTTCTTTTTATCAAGGTGCTTCTTAATCCACCTGCCAAGGTCAAATACCTTACCAGAGATAGCAGTCTGGTCCTTAATAAACTGTTCTTTTTTTTCCTCACAGAATGGTACAGTTTGGTAGTCACACTGAGTCCCTGAGAATAGTCTTATTCTAAAGCTGATAGTGACAGTGTCTTTTTCCTAAGCAGATTGACCTCACAATCTTATACAATTAGCCACCATTGAAAAGGCATTTTCAGAAATGAAGAAAGTGAGAACAGATGAGTCATTTCCAGTCATAAAGGGATAGGACTGTGGTCAGTGTAGTAGTGATGAGTAACAAAGTATTAACAGGTTGGGGATTGGAAGATTACACCAAGTTTAGTTTTTCAAAGATGGGAGATTTGTGGAATATTGATCCTTGATAGGCTTTTTTTCAATGAAAAAAATGATTATAGCTTCACCTTTTTGAATTCTGGTGAAATCAAATTTTTATTCTAGTAGCCAACAAGAATCAATTGCTCAAGGGACTTCTCAAGGAAAGCATATGAGAAGACAATATCTGTCAAGAAATATGATGTAGTGTCAGGTAGGGGTACCTGGCAGAACCATGCCAAAGTGTCTTCCAGAGAAATCACAGCCTGGAACAGACCTGGTAGAAGGAAGTTTCATTTGGTAGAAGGGAATGTAATGACCTGGAAAAAGGGTAGAACAAACAGTGTCATGAGGGCAAAGAAAGTGGGGCAGAGAAGGACTGATTGAAGAGGAGAAAGATATAAAGAGATGATGTCAAGGAACACATGGAGACAGTGCTGTATTACAAAAATAGAGCCAGGATATGTTTTGAAGATCCAGATATAGTGAGGTGAGAGGGGTGCCAAAGCAGACCAATGCTGAGACATTCCTTCCTCCTAAGGTATCAGCCATATTTCAGGTATGCTGTAAAATAGAGTTTATTCAGGGCATGAGAAGTGGAGTTGAGAATGGCATAGATACAGAGAAAGAGAGAGAGAGAGAGAGAGAGAGAGAGAGAGAGAGAGAGAGAGAGA
>NW_021605506.1:4417921-4456863 GCF_004785775.1 Grammomys surdaster
AGAGAGAGAGAGAGAGAGAGAGAGAGAGAGAGAGAGAGAGAGAGAGACAGAGAGAGACAGAGAGAGAGAGAGACAGACAGAGAAACAGAGATGTGAGACCATCTAGGACACATGCAGAATGCAGATGCCAAGAAAGCAAAAGGCTCCCAGGACCCAGTTGGGATAAGATTAGCAGAAATGCCCAACAAAAGGAAAGGAGAACACATAGAGACTGTATCCAGAGGTTAGACAAGGCCCCTGATTTGTGGATGGGCCCACCCACACATCTCCAAATTTGTTAACCCAGAATTGTTCCTGTCTAAAGGAAATACTGGGACAAAGTGTGGAACAGAGACTGGAGGAAAGGCCACTCAGAGACTGCCCCACCTGGAGATTCATCCCATATACAGACACCAAACCCAGACACTATTGATGATACCAAGGATGCTTGCTGAAAGAAGCCTGATAAAGCTGTCTCCTGAGAGGTTCTCCAGAGCCAGACAGAGATGTGGATGCTTGGAGCCAACAGGATCCCAATGGAGTAGTTAGGGAAAGGGCTGAAGGAGCTGAAGGAGTTTGGAACCCCATAGGAAGAACAACAATATCAACCAACCAGATCCCTCAGAGCTTCCAGGGACTTCCACCAACCAACCAAAGAGTACACATGGAGGGACCAATGGTTCCAGCTGCATATGTAGCAGAGGATGGCCTTATCTGGTATGAAAGGAAGGAGAGGCTCTTCATACTGTGAAGGCTCAAAACCCCAGTGTAGAGGAATGCCAGGGCAATGAGGTGGATGTGGGTGATGAGGCACCTTCATAGAAGCAGGGGAAGTTGGGATGGGCTAGGAGGTTTGTGGAGGAGAAACTGGGAAAGGGGATAATATATGAAACATAAATAAATAAAATATCTCATAAAAACACAGAGAAAAAGAGAGAGAGAGAGAGAGAGAGAGAGAGAGAGAGAGAGAGAGAGAGAGAGGGGGAGGGAGGGAGGGAGGGAGGAAGGGAGAGAAAGAGAGAGAGAGGGAGAGAAAGAAAGAAAGAAAGAAGGAAAGAAAGAAAGAAAGAAAGAAAGAAAGAAAGAAAGAAAGAACGAACGAACAACTAGAGGGAATTCTGAAAATGGACAATCTAGGTAACTGAACAGAAATAACAGATACAAGCATGATAAATAACATACAAGAGGTAGAAGAAAGCATCTCAGAGGCTGAAGATACTATGGAAGAAATTGATTCATCTGTCAAAGAATATGTTGAATCTAAGAAGCTGCTAACACAAAACATTCAGTTGATTTGTGACACTATGAAAAGATCAAACCCCAAAATAATAGAAATAGAAGAAAACTCCCAGTTTAAAGCCCCAGAAAATACTTTCAACAAAATCATAGAAGAAATTTTCCCTAAAACAAAAAAGTGATACCTGAAAAGTACAAGAAGCTAACACAACACCAAATAGATCTTACAATAAAGTCCTCATGCCATATTTTAAATGCTGAACGTCCAGAAGAAAGAAAGCATATCTAAAAATGCAAGGGGAAATGGCAAAGTAACATATAAAAACAGACCTTCTAGAATTACATCCCAGTTGTCAACAAAAACACTAAGAGCAAGAAAAACCTGGATACGATCCTTTCTAGATCCTAAGAGACAACAGGAACCAGCCCAGACTACTGGACCCAACGAAATTTCAAACACCATAGATGAAGAAAACAACATATTCTGTGACTAAATAAAATTTAAACAGTATCTATTCATAATTCCCGTCCTACAGAAGATACAAGCAGGAAAATTCTAACCCAGGGAAACAATACCAAAGAAAACACAAGAAAGAAATAATTCCACAACAGCAAAATCAAATTAAGTGAAACACACACACACACACACACACACACACAAACCACCAAAACCAAAATAATAGGAATTAACAAACATTGCTCATTAATATCTCTAAACTTCAGTAGACTAAATTCCCCAATAAAAAGACACAGATTAACAGAAAGGATGGGAGTAAAGGGAACCATAATACTGCTGCTGCAAGAAACATACTTTAACATCAGCGACAGACATTACTTTCAGAGTAAACTGTTGGAAAAATATTTTCATGCAGAATTAAGAACATAATAGTAATATCAATATTTCTCAAATTATTTCATCAAACACAAACAGAAGGAATACTGCCGAATTCATTCTATGAGGCCCCAGTTACCCATATATAAGCAACACAAAGACAGAAGAACTATCTCAGAATAACTTTCCTTATGGACACTGAAGCAAAAATAATAAAATAGTTCCAAACCGATGCAAGAATACATTAAAATTATTATCTACCATGATCAAGTAGGCTTCATCTCAGTGATGAGAAGTTGGTCCAACATTCAAAATGCTGTCAATTTAATCTACCACATAAGTAAACTGAAAGAAAAAAGAAACATGATCAACACATTGAATGATGAAGACTTCTTTGAGATATGCCAACATTTTTCCTGATGAAAGTCTTGGATGTATCAAGAAAACAAGGCAAGACACTAAACATAAAAAAGACAATATGCAGAAAGCCAATAGATAATAGCAAATTATGTCCAGAGAGAGTTGTAGCAATACCCCTAAGAAGAGGAGCAAGACAGATCTGTCACTCTTTCCATACCTATTCATTAGAGTACTTGAAGTTTTAGCTAGAGGAACAAGATAGGTAAAGGAGGTCACAGAAACACAAATTTTAAAGGAAGAAATCAAAATATTGTTATTTGCAGATATCGTTAGTATACATAAACAACTGAAAAAGTTCTACCAGAATATTCTTACAGTTGATAATCACCTTTAGTAAAGTGTCTGAATATAAGATTAACTCCAAAAAATTCGTAGCTTTCCCCTATGAAAACAATAAGCTAGCTGTAAAAGTAACCAGAGAAACGACATCCTTCATAGTAACCCTAAACAATTTAAAATATCTTAATGTAACACCAACCAATTTTGTGAAAGATCTGAATAACAAGAAATTCAAGTTTCTGAAAAAACAAATTAAAGAAAATATCAGAAGATGGATGGAAATATCTCACATGCTTATAGAACATTAGCATTAACATGATAAATGGCCATCTTACCAAAAGCAACCTACAGATTCTATGCAATTTCCATCAAATTTCCAAAATCATTCTTTACAGACCCGAAAGAATAATACTCAACTTCATGTGTAAAAACAAAAAACCTAGGAGAGCTAAAACAGTTCTATAAAATAAAAATAATTTCCAGAGGTATTACCATCACTGATACTGGCATAAAAACAGATGGGTTGATCAAAGTAATTGCAACAAAGACCTAAAATGAAATGTACACATTTCTGAGTTACTTGATTTTTTATGAAGATCTAGGCATATACAATGGGAAAAAGAAATATTTTTAATCAACTGTGGTGATTTAATTGGATCTCAGAATGAGGAAGAATTCAAATAAGTCTGTATCTATCATGCTCTATTCATACAAGTAGATGAAACACTGCAACCTAAAATCAGATACACTGAACCTGACAGAAGATAAAGTGGGGAATAGAATTGAATGCATTGGCACAGGAGACGAATTCATGAAGAGAACAATATCTCAGCATGCACTATGGTCAATACTTATCAAATGAGGCCACAGGAAGCTGAAAAGCTTCTGTAAGCCAACACACATACACACTCACACACACATACACACACACACAATTAATAGGTCAAAATTAGAGCTGACAAAAATGGGAAAAGATTTTCCACTATCTCCATATTTGACAGAAAGCTGATATCCAAAATATAAAAAGAACTCAAAAAATTAAACACAAATGAACTAAATAATCTAATTTAAAAATGGAGTGCAGACTTAAGCAAGAAATTCTCAACAGAAGAATTTCTAATGGTAGAGAAGCTCTTAAAGAAGAAAGAAATTGATGAAGATCTCAGAATATCGAAAGATCTCCCATGATAATGGATGGGCAAGAATAATATAATAAAAATGGCCATCTTGCTGAAAGAAATCTACAAATTCAATGCAATTCCCTTCAAAATTCCAAGTCAGTTCTTCAAAGAGACAGAAAGAGCAATTTGTAAATTCATTTGGAATAACAAAAAACCCTGGAAAGCAAAAACTATTTTCAACAATAAAAGAACTTCTGAGGGAATCACAGTCCCTGATCTAAAGCTGTACTACAGAGCAATAGGGATAAAATCTGAATGGTATTGGTACAGAGTCAGGCAAGCAGATCAATGGAGTAGAATTGAAGACCCAGAAATGAACCCACACACTTATGTTCACTTCATCTTTGACAAAAGAGTTAAAACTGTCCAGTGGAAAAAGGACAGCATTTTTCAACAAATGGTGCTGGTTTAACTGGAGGTCAGCATGTAGAAGAATGCAAATCAATCTATTCTTATCTCCCTGTACAAAGCTCAAGTCCAAGTGGATAAAGGACCTTCACATAAAACCAGATATACTGAAATTAATAGAAGATCAGGTGGGAAAGAGCCTCAAATACTTGGGCACAAGGAAAAAGTTCCTGAACAGAACACCACTGGCTTATGCTCTAAGATCAAGAATTGACAAATGGGACCTCATAAAATTGCAAAGCTCCTATAAAGCAAAAAACACTGTCAATGGGACAAAACAACAACAACCAACATTTTGGGAAAAGATCTTTACCAATCCTACATCCAAAAGAGGGCTAATATCCAATATATGCAAAAACTGAAAAAAAATAGATCCAGACAACAAAATAACCCTATTAAATATAGGGTAATGTGCTAAACAAACAATTCTCAATTGAGGAAACTTGAATGGCCACAAAGCTCTTAAAGAAATACTCAACATCCTTAATCATCAGGAAATACAAATCAAAACAACACTGAGATTCCACCTCACACCAGTCAAAATGGCTAAGATTAAAAATTCAGATGACAGCAGAAGCTGGCAAGGATGTGGACAAAGAGGAACACTCCTCCATTGTTGGTGGGATTGTAAGCTTGTACAATTGCTCTAGAAATCAGTTTGGCCATTCTTCAGAAAATTGGACACAATATTACCTGTGGATCTAGTGATAACACTCATGGGTATATACCCAAAAGATGCTCCAACTTATAACAAGGACACATGCTCCACTATGTTCATAGCAGCCTCATTTATAACAGCCAGAAGCTGAAAAGAAGCTAGATGTCCTTCAACAGAGGAATGAATACAGAAAATGTGGTATATTTACACAATGGAATATTACTCAGCTATTAAAAACAATGAATTCTTGAAATTCTTAGGCAAATTGATGGAACTAGAAAATATCCTCCTGAGTGAGGTAACCCAATCACATAAGAACATGCATGGTATCCACTCACTGCTAAATAGACATTAGCCCAAAAGTTTGCATTACCCTAAATACAACTCACAGACCACAAGAAGCTCATGGAGAAGGAAAACCAAAGTGTGGGTTATTTGGTCCTTTTTAGAAGGGCTTACAAAGTACTCATGGGAGCAAATATGGAAACAACATGTGGGACAGAAACTGAAGGAGGGCCCGTCTTGAGACTGTTCCACCTGGGTATCCATCTCATGTGCAGTCACAAAAGGCAGATGCTGATGTGGATGCCAGGAAGTGCATGCTGACAGGAGCCTGATATAGCCGTCTCTTTAGAGGTCTACCAGTGCCTGACGTATACAGAGGTGGATCCTCACAGCTAACCATTGGATTGATCACAGGGTTCCCAATGGAGGAGTTAGAGAAAAGACTGAAAGAGCTGAAGAGTTTTGTGGCCCCATGGGTAGAGCAACAATTTCAACCAACCAGAGCACCCAGGGTCTAAACCACCAGCCTGGGAGCACTTAGGGAGGGATCCATGGCTTCAGCTGTATATGTAAGGTTGGAGGGCCCTGCTGGGCATAGGTGGGAAAAGAGATCCTTGGTTCTCTGAAGGCTTGATGGCTCAGTGTGCGGGAATTCGAGGGCGGGGAGGTCGGAGTTGGTGGGTGGGTTGTGGGCACATCTTCATAGAATCAGGAGAAGGGGGCATAGGATAGGGGGTATCTGGGTGGGGGGGAATGGGTTAAGTGGATAACATCTGAAATGTAAATAAAATATCCAACAAAAAATTAACTTCAAAAATGAATATGTTAAACATCCTTAACTATCTGTGAAATGTAGTTAAAAAATAATACTAACTTTCAATTTTATACCTGTCAGAACGGATAAGACCAAGACCAAGTGATAGCTTAGGTTGGTAAGGATGTAGAAGAAGAAGATCAGTCCTCTATGGCTGGTGGGAGTGCAAATTTGTATTGCCATTTTCAAAATCAATATGGCAATTTCTTAGAAATTTGGAATCTATCTACCTGAGTATCCACATATACCCCTTCTAGGCATATACCCCAAAGCTTCTCTACTATACCACAAGGGCACTTGCTTAACTATAGTTGCAGCTGCTTTTACTTTATTAGCCAGTGTTAGTATCTAGAAGTTGCCTCACCAATCACATGAAAACTGATGTCACTCAGACAGGAATGATTTACTGAAAACCTAGTCTAAGACTAATCACTCAGAACTAGAGCTCAGAATTTGGGACCTGAGGCTACAATGCTGAATATATTCCTATGTCAGTTTATAAAGGTTAAAACCACATAAACCACAATGAGCTCATACACAAAAGCTAGAAGTACTACCTTATGGTGGACTTTCACTCAAGTCATTTTAGGTGTAATAATTCATATTGAACTTTAATTTGATCTGTCCTATGTGAAACATATAGTTGTATAATTTATTAAGATTAACAAACCTCAAAACATTCAGGACATGACAGCATGTTATAATACTACCTGAATCAAATTACTTTTCAGTGTCAAGGACTGGCAGGTATAATACAGCAACAATATAAAATAGGTGGAATGGATGGAACAACATGGGTACAGCTATGCTAGGGGAATAGACCTCAACACCTAGAAACTGGAAAAAAAATTAGATGTTCCCAAACTGAAAAATGGATAAAGAAAATGTGGTATATTTATTATTCAGCTATTTAAAAAAGCAACATCATAAAATTTGGAGTCAATTGAATGGAACAACAAAATATCATCCTGAGTAAGTTCAACCAGGTCCAGAAAACAATCATGGCTTGCACTCACTTATAAGTGGCTCTCAGCTGTAAAGAACAGGATAACATTGTAATGATCAGTAGACAGAGAAAGGATAAGTAACAATAAGAGCTCACTAGTGATCAACCACTAATGGGTACAGGCATTTGAATCTCACTGAGAAAGATAAAACAGCAGACATCTCAGGAAGATGGGGAATCGGGAATGGATGGGGTAGGGATGCAAACAGGAGTGATCAGGTGATGGGAGAATGGAGAGACTTTAATAGAAGCCAGAGGATCAAAAGACTACAATATACAGAATCAACCAAGCCCATAGGGTCTCACGGACACTAATCCATCAACCAGGGAGCCTACACGGTACTGACCTACACCCTTCACACATATATTACAGCTGTGTAGCTTGATCCTATGGAACTCTCAGCAACATATTCAAGAGCTGTCTCTGATACTTTCAAAATAGAAAGATGGCATACAGTGGAATGCTACTTAATATGACATTATTATTACTATTATTGTTTATAACAGTAATTTGTGAAAATGGAGTCATCCTGGAAGAAATTCTTAAAGTCAAATAAGTCAGACAAAGAAATACAAATGTCACATTATCCACTTATACATGTGTAATGTAAACCAGTAAAACACAACAGAAGAAGAAAATAGAGAAGTATATGGCACCATGCACATATAACTCAGCATTCAGGAGGCATTAGTCAGAGAATCCTAAGTTCTGGTTTAATCATGGATATGTAGTGAGTGTCTGTGTGGAAAATTAATTGGTCCAAGGCACTTGGTAGTAGATAGTGAAATTCTGGACTAAAAGGCACAAAACTCCCCTTTAGAGCTATTACACGGATAGAGCTGTTTGTTCAAAAAGTAATGGGCATATCAGGTTATAGATGTGTTAACTAATTGATTTAAACTTTATTTAACGTCTTGTATAGTAATATTTTCCTTTACTTCTAGCCCTTGAGTGGCAGAGGTAGGTGAATCTCTGTGAGTTTCAGGCCAGCCTGTTATACATAGTGAGTTTCAGAAACGCCAGAGAGCTACATAGAGAGACCCTATTTAAAAAAAATTAACAATTAAAATATGTGTATTCTTTTCTATACATGTGAGAGTATGCTCATGTGAGTGTAGGTGCCCATGGAAGTCAGCAGATAGCATCAGATCTCCCTTAGAGCTAGAGTTAAAAGTAGCTGCCTTCCCTAGGTTCTAGGAACCCAATTCTGGTCCTTTGTAAGTGAAGTTCCTGTTCTTAATTGCTGACCCTTCTACTTATCTCCATTAGCATTTTTTCAATTAAAAGTTATATGTTTATTAGACATTACCAGTACAATCATTGTCAACCAAAGCAAAAGGAGTTGTTATTGTAATAATCTAATTTGTCAGAAGCATTTACTGTGGTGTGTTACTTAAAGCAATGACCTCCAAAGGAGACTCTTCTACAATGATTTGTTAGTCTCTATGTTTCAGCTGCAGCAACTGCCTTCTATGTGAACTAAGAGAAAGAGTGGGTGAAAACACTAGCCTGCATGCACCTGTCTTCCTTGTCAAGAAATTTCCACTACTTAGATATATTTCAAAGAAATAATTACATTTATTTTCTTGTTTCTTACTCTGAAGATACAGTAACTTATGCTTGTGTCAAGTAGATTTTTGTTATATATATTTAAAAATCTATTTATATTAAAGTTCTATAAGTAAATATTTTCTCTAAAATTTGATTTTACTTGTTTTCTATAGGAAACATAAAAGAAAGTTAAAAGGTAGTAAGGTAGAATTTTTAAATATTGTTGTTGACAAAAATTAAAAGAAATTTTTCCATGAATAAACTTCTTATAAGTAAGATCATGTAAACTCATATTCATTGTGAGGGTCTTTCCATACATAAAATATGTCAATGACAAATTATCCCATCTCTAAATTACAGATGTTTCAAACCAGCGTGCTGAAGGCAGTGCAATTTAAACATTTATTATTTAGTATCTGAGTTACAAAGGAAGGATACTGGTATAATAAATTGCATTGTAGGACATAAGTAGATTACTTTTATAATATTTAATATTGCACAAATGCTATATAAACATGGTGTTATAAAGATAATAAGAAAATACACAGTGAATTTATACATAATAATGAGCTTCTTCCTTGCCTTTACCTTCTTTTCTCAAAATCACATCTATCACCACTCACCATTTGTCCTTTTATATTTCATGTACAATGTCATCAATCTTTTCCATGCCACCAATTTTCCTCCTTTGATTGTGCTCTTTCAAGACTCTTGGTTTCTACCCTCAGTGACACATATATACTGACACTTAGAAACTAAGTTCTTATAAAAGTCAGAATGTGACTTGAACTTTTTACCTCTCTGCACTTTGGTTATACTGTTAACATTATATTTTCCAATAATACCATTTTCTACAGATTTTATATTTGTATTTTTCTTTATGGATGAGAAAAATATCACTCTGTATATATAAAATATTCCCATTAGCTACTCACCTATTGATAGATATCCAACTCCTTGCTATTGTAACAATACAACAGTACACATACAAGTATACCTGTAGGATATCTAATCCTTCTAGTATATACCTAAGATCAATATAAGAACATTTATTGCAAGGATAGATGACAAAAGTTAAAGAAATATAATTTATATTATTATCCAATATATACATAATGAAGTTACTATTTGTAAAGTAACATTTTAAAATTCATTAATTAAAAAATTAAAAAATTTCATTGTTTAAGATTAACATAAGTTAAATAAATTTTCTATTTTGGATAATGAAGCAAATTCACTGTAAAAATTCTAGCATAGTACATATGTTCACGATATTTTTCAAGACCCAATTATTTCTTGTAACTGTATAAATCAAGAGAAATCAATAACTCCTGGCAACTTATCATAAGTCATGATTTCTATTGAGTAATATTGTCTCATAGAGTGATTTATTTGTACTGGAGACATGTTGTAAGTACTGTTAGGTTCAATTTCTCAGAGAAAAGAAATTAAAAAAGATATTTCCATGCAATTCATATTCTAATCTGTAGTAGGATAAGTAGATGTTTTGTTTTACTTCTCCTACGCCCAAGCAATCCTATTGCCTTCTTTGTAAAACATGTAAGAAGACATGTAAGAAGAGATGTATTTTTCTACTTATAATGGTAAATATATTTCTGTATTTTGAGGAAAGGGTGTTACACTATGCAATTTTTCCCCATCCAACTCCTCACTCCTGTTTCCCTGCCTTGGCATTCCCCAACACTGGGAAATCAAGCCTTCACAGGACCTAGAACCTCTCCTTCCATTGATGCTCAACAAGGCCATCCTTTGCTACGTATGCAGCTAGAGTCATGGGTCCCTCCACATGTAAATTTTGGTTGGTGGTTTAGTCTCTAGGAGCTCTGGGGGATCTGGATGGTTGATATTGTTGTTCTTCCTATGGGATTTCAGACCCTTTCAGCTCCTGCAGTCCTTTCTTTAACCCATCCATTGGAATCCATGCTCAATCCAATGGTTGGCGCAATCATACACCTCTGTATTTCTCAGGCTCTGGCACAGCCTTTCAGGAGACAATGATATCAGGCTCCTGTCAGCATGCACTTCTTGGCATCCAAGTTAGTGTCTGGGTTTGATGACTGTATATGAGATACATTCCCAGATACAGCAGTCTTTGGATGGCATTTCTTTTAGTATCTACTTCACCCTTTGTCTCCATATTTCCTCCCATGAGTATTTTGTTTTCCCTTCTAAGAAGGACCGAACCATCCACACTTTGGTCGTCCTTCGACTTGAGCTTCATGTGGTCTGTGAATTGTATCTTGGGCATTACCAAGCTTTTTGGTTAATATTCACTTATAGTGAGTGCATACCAAATGTCTTCTTTTTTGATTGGGTTACCTCACTCAGGAAGATACTTTCCAGTTCCATCCATTTGCCAAATAATTTCATGAAATCATTGTTTTTAATAGCAGAGTAGTATTCCATTGAATAAATATACCACATTTTCTGTATCCATTCCTCTGTTGAAAAACATCTGGGTTCTTTTCAGCTCCTGCCAATTATAAATAAGGTAGCCATGAACATAGTAGAGCAAGTGTCCTTGTCCTATGTTGTGGCATCTTTTTGTATATGCCCAGGAGTGGAATAGTTGGGTCCTCAGGTAATCTATGCCTAATTTTCTGATTACCAGAATAGTTGTACCAGCTAGCAATCCCACCACCAATGGAGGAGTGTTGCTCTTTCTCCACATCCCAGCCAGCATCAGCTGTCACATGAATTTTGGATCTTAGCCATTCTGACTGGTGTGAGGTGAATTCTCAGGTGTGTTTTGATATGCATTTCCCTGATGACTAAGAATGATGAACATTTTTTTTTATTTGCTTCTTGGCCATTTGATTTTCCTCAGTTGAGAATTATTTGTTTAGCTATGAACCCCATTTTTAATAGGGTTATTTGATTCTCTAGAATCAAGTCTAACTTCTTGAGTTCTTTGTATATATTGGATACTAGCCCTCTATTGGATCTAGGGTTGGTAAAGATCTTTTCCCAATCTGATGGTTGCCATTTTGTCTTATTGATGGTTTCCTTTTCCTTACAGAAGTTTAGCAATTTTATGATGTCCAATTTGTCTATTTTTGATCTCAGAGCATAAGCCATTGGTGTTCAATTCAGGAGATTTTTCCCCTGTGCCCATGTGTTCGAGGCTGTTCCCCATGTTCTCTTCTTTTAGTTTCAATGTATTTGGATATGTGATTTTTAAGTCAGAGTCTTGCTTTTCTGTTGTGATGGGGTATCTAGGTCTTGCTGTTGTGGGAGAACTGGGTTCTTATGATGCCAAATAAACTTGATTTCTGTTGCTTATGTTCTTGTGCTTGCCGCTCTCCATCTGGTTATCTCTAGCGCTACCTGCTCTTGTTGTCTGACTGAAGTTTATTCCTTCTGTGATCCTGGTTGTGTCTGAACACCTCAGAGTCTTGTTGTCTTTGTGATCCTGTGGTTATAGAATCCTGTCATCCTGAGACCCTGGTAGTCAAACTGCCTCTGAGATGCTGAAATTCTTATGTGTCCAAACTCCTCTGAATGTTTATCCTTTTCTCACAGTACTGTGAGGCTCTGAAGTAGACCATGAACATAAAAAGAAGCAATGTACATGAAGGTTTACAATTGATGTTGGACTGACCTTTCTTCCTAGGTGTTTGAAGGTGAACAGATACCAGTGGTTATTGTACACTGATCTGTGTTGGGAACTTTGGAGGAAATACAAATATCAGTCTTCTTAGTGAAAGAGATATACTGTTGATGAAGATACATTTAATCTCTTTTGGTAATAATATACACTAAATAAAGTATCTTTGAAGCAAGTTATAAATAAAAATGGTGATATACTGACAGTTGATAAGTTCCTGAAGAATGATGCTTCACAATTCATAAAATGTTGACAGCAGCTTTATAGAATGCTATAGGCACAAATTTCCTACAATCTACTTTTAATAAGGGTTCAAACTCCCCTCTAGCCTACATCCCATCAGAGGTTGTTCAAAAAAATCGTTAGTAGGATATAGAGGGAAGTAGAACTGTTCAGAAATTGTTCCTTGAGGGTGAACTTGATCATCTTTGGCAGCAATTCAGTCCCATAGCAAATACCAAATAAGACTCAGAAGTTGTAGACCAGTCTTCTCACCAGGACTGTCCGACACTACATGAATGCTGCACGAACCAGCCTTGTGGTTCAGTCCTGAAGGAACCACAAGGCTTGCCAATAGGCCTGAGGCAAGGCCTCGGAAGTGGCAAGCTGCCACAGAAACCTCACAAGGTGTTCTTGGCAAGTTTCTCTCAATGGTGGCATTACCACATGATGACCTCAACAACACTATGTAATGTGAGGAATACATGCTTGTTAGCAAAGATTAGCGAGGCCTAGCAAACCAAACAAATGCTCATGCTCATCTCCTATTGTTTGTTGGGTCATATTTCTTCTTCTTCATCATCATAGGTCCTTCCATATGTTTTCTATATCAAACAACCTGTGTTTGCATTAGCAAGATATCATTTGACATAATTAAATTTCTAAATAAATTAGAAGTTTACATTTCAGTGGTGAAACATGCAGTGCTGATTCAACAACTGAGGACACATAGTGTATTACCTTTAATTAGCCATATGTTTGCTATATCAAAATGTCCCTTCCCCTTTGTCTGCTTCACGAACACATCCTTTCACCTGTATCTGCTTCCAGAAACTATTCTTTCCCATGTCTGCTTTAGCAAGACATTCTTCACTTATGTGCCCCAGCAAAACATCATTTGACCTAACTAACTTTCCAAAGAAAATAAATGTGTGTGTGTGTGTGTAAACAGCTCAGAGATGTTGGATTTAATACAATATGTAGTGCTGCTTTCTGCCAGTCTAACTGGACACTGCTTCCACTGTACTTCTGTCCCTACCTCTATTCTTATCTTAAGAGCACTGGGATTATAGAAACATGCTTCCATATCAAGCTAAGTAGATTCTTAAGAGTTCAGTTCAAGTTCTTTTACTGTGCAATAAGTGATTTTCTTACTGGGATATCTCCCAAGCATTTTCTTCTTATTTTTTTTTAATTATTATGAAGCAAACAAATAAAAATACAAAAACAATTATTTGAACTAAAGTAATCCTCCAGACCGAAAGTGAGTGAGTGGTAGATTGATGATTGTTCCCAACAGTGTTGGTGTTAAAAATGAACTCTTTAAGATGAGTCACAGACTTTGCCTTCTTTCTTTCAGGCATTTGCATTGAAAAATAAAAAAGTTCTGCAGTTTCAGCTTAGTCAATTGTTAGTTATTTGTTGACCTCTCATTCTACATCTTAAGTTCTTTATCTTTTGTATTGTTGACACACAGTCGTTTGACACAAAGCTTGACACCACTGCCCCTCTTTTTTCCACATTGCAACTAACCTTTGATCTTTGGACAAATAGTGTTTCTTAACTCTGGGAAATATCCTAAGGTTTGCTGACTAATGGCCAAAGAACTTTACTTCTTAAAAGTAAGACAGGGTGCCATTATTAAAGTATCTTTTACATCCTAAGGAACAAGGGCTTTTCCTGAACTTTATTATAAACAGAGTTAATAATACACCTTCAAGTCATTTACGACTGTTATCCTATACTGTGAACTCAGCTTGTTTTTTTTTTTTTTTTTTTTTTTACCTGAATTTAAGAGAACAATGTAAAAGTAAACCTTACTTGCATTGGATTTGCAAAGTAATTAGCATTTAAAACTTAAGCTAATACAAGGTTTTAATCAAAATTATGTGCTCTTCTGCAGCCAGGAACCAGAGATCACTGCATATGTATTTACCAGTGTGTTATGATAATATTTGCTGAAAAGTGCAAATAGGAAAAAAGAGGCCTTGTAAAATTAATATTCACAGTAAATTCTGAACATAACACACAAATATTTCCTGACAGCTTTGGTTTATTTATCTATGTCAGTTGAGGTCATTTGGAGTTAATGACTTAATCCCTTGTAAGACTCTGTAAACACTTGCTGTGCAATATCCCACATTCCTTCCCCATAAGAAGCTTTTTGTACTGTGTAAAAAAAAGAGAAACCAGTGCCCTTTGTGTGACAGATATGAACACAGACACTGGAAAAACTAGAAAAGGCAAAATCCTGGCAGACACACACTGAGACTCTTAAAACACACAAAGAGGACAATGGAAGACAGGTGGAGAGAGAAAAAGAGAATTCAAATGTGGGTTACTCTTATTAAATTACAACAAGGAGAACTGCTTTATAGAATCTTTTCCTTAATTTACCATTCACACATTATTAGTGACTGAGATTATTATTGATGCTTTAAAATTGACACATTATGATGATGCCTCATGTGATGGATATCTATTGTGTTAAATTTACCCAAAAAAAAATTCATAGTAGAATCCCATCCTACTATATAATTTTAAGGGTTGCTCATGAACAAACATGAACAGTACATATTCCCTTGAAAGGTCAAGATATGTTATAAAATTGATGCTTTACAAGTCAGAATACAAATAACATGTTATAATGATTGAGCACCTAAAACTATATATCATCTTAGACTTAAGAAGATGCTTAATCTTAATACACATACATGGACAAAGTAGAGTAGCTGCTTGTGGAATATTACAATTTTCCCCAATTTAAAAATAAATTGGATAGATTAAGAGCAAAAAAAAAAAATATACTTAGGAGATGCCTCTATGCAATACTTGCAAAACAAGCATGAGAGCTTCAGTAAGTTTCTGGGAACCTTGAAAAAGCTAGAGGTATAGATTATCTACCTGTAATCTAGAAGCTAGGAAGAAAGAAGCAGAGTCAAAAAATTCATAGATGATTAAACTTGGCTTACCAAGAGGTGAGGACAAGCCACGGTTTGAAATAAGATGGAGAGCAAGGACCAACACTCAAGGCTCCACTCTGACCTCCACATGTCTGCTGTTGAATATGTTCCACTGCACTTATACAAAGAAACCAACATATTTCCAAGATTCTGTGTGTGTGTGTGTGTGTGTGTGTGTGTGTGTATGTGTGTGTGTGTGTATGTGTGTGTGTGTGTGTTTGAGGGAGAGAGAGAGAGAGAGAGAGAGAGAGAAAGGGAGAGAGAGAGAGAGAGAAAGGGAGAGAGAGAGAGAGAGAGAGAGAGAGAGAGAGAGAGAGAGAGAGAGAGAGAGAGAGAGAGAGAGAGAAGGAAAGGAGTAAGGGAGAAGGATAGGGAATGGGAGAAAGAGGCAGAGAAGTGGTGGCCTCTGGTTACCATTGAGTTCATTGTATGGGATAAAGAATTCTGTGTTCTTGGTGGAAGGACCACTCAAACAGAAAAATAAAAGCATAGGGAAAGGAGTCACTGAGTGTACTAGCTGGAGATCTGAGAGAAAAGGTCAGCAGAGCAGTCCAGTTACCTGAGAGCCCAAATGGCTGAGATCCTGAAAACACGTTTTTCACTGTGCCAGCTGGTTTACACCAGAGGCAACAAACTAAGAGTCCATGAACCTTTGCATGCTTGTTTAAACCATCACTTAAAATCACACCCATTCACCATACTATCCATTAATTCAACATACAGGGAAACACCAGACAAAAAGGATTACTTGAGACCAACACAGAAGATCATTTTTAAAGTCCCAGTTGAAATTCTCATGTAAATATTACCACACAAAGCCAACTCAGGAAATATAGTCACTTAAGCACATTGTAGTTTGTAACATACCTGTGCTGTGTGACTTTCTGGAAACATTTGAACAAAATATTGATTCCCAGATGAGTCACTAATGACAGAGCAAAGAAATTATTACTACCGAGTCTAACTATGACCAATGAGTTTAGTGGAGTTTTATACAGGAGCACAGGTGAGAAGGTACTCATAGGACCATAAGTGTCTCAAAAGAAGACATGTGAAAAACCCACCCCAAAGTGATTGGTGAATCACAAATATTGTATCTTTATTTGTAGGCAGCATAAGTGTCTGAATAGACTCCATCCTATATTTGTTTATATCTTATAAACTAAAATGAGGGTCTAATGACTCTTGTAAGTTTTAGGAGCTTCCTTAACTTTCTAAGTTCTCTTTACTTCCTGGGCCTTGAGCAAATTGTTTACTTCCTCAATTATAATACCCTGTCCCCTCTCTCTAGGAAGGATTACTTCAATTCAAAGGAGATAGCTAAACAACAACCTAGATTATAGGTAATTCATATGAATGTAGCCAACTTTCTTAAGATTGTTATTTATTACAATATGCATCATTTCTGATAATATTGTAACAACTATGTTTGAACTTTTAGCACCTCAATAATATGACTCGGAATTAGAAAAGATACCCATAACTGAGACTGTCAGGTAATATATTATTTAGGTAGGGAATAGTGCCCTGACATGAAGCTTGATTTAGCTCTCCTCACATATCATCTGCTATGTATCTACCCATGGTTTTATTTAGGAATGTCCAAATACAATGGGCTTGAGTCAAGAGGAATTCAGTGCAAATACTATCAGAATTTTTTTTAGAATATAACCACTGAGGGCAAAATATTTCATATACCCTTTAGAAATCATATCAAGAAGAAGATGAAATCACATCTTCAAAATTAGTAATCATTTGTCACTCAAACACAGTTATCACACTATGTGAGTTTAAACCTTGTTAAAGTTATTGCACATCCTATTTCTTTATATAAAATCTGCCAATCCATGGTCTTATTGCTCCCATTATAGAAATTAACAAGCAGCTTCAGTCAACACTGTCTGGTTTAAAAGAAAACACAAAGCAAAATTATTCTATATTCAAATGTTTCTCTGATATGTTTGATCATGCCCTTTTGGTCAGGGTGATTTTCAAAAGCAGTTAACAACATTCCTCCACTCGATGCCCTGTCTTTATAATTGTGCTGGATTTTCCAAGTTCTCTCTGCCAAATGTAGGGTATTTCATCTAAGGTTCCTTCCTTTGAGACCTGAGAATCTCTCACTTTCCAGGTCTCTTGTTAGATTATAGAGGGTCCCTCCACCTCTTACCTTCCAAAGTTGCCTGTTTCCATTCTTTCTGCTGGCCCTTGGAGCCTCATTCCTATTCTCTCCACCCTATACTTGATCATGTTCCCCTTTTTATCTCCCAGTCCCGTTTCACACACAGGAGCCTTCCTCTCTCTCTTCTCCTGTAATTGCTTTATTCTCCCTCCAAGTGAGGTTGAAGCATCTTCAATTAGATCCTTTGGCTTGTTAGCCTTCTCAAGTTCAGTGGATTGTATACTGGATATTCTCTACTATTTTGTCTAATATCCACTTATTAATGAGTATATACCATGCATGTACTTTTGGGTTGAGTTACCTCACTCAGGATATTTTCTAGTTCTATCCATTTGCCTGAAAAACTCAGGATGTCCATGTTCTTAATATCTGAGTTCTATTCCATTGTGTAAATGAACCACATTTTCCAAATCCATTCTTCCGTGTACAACATCTGGGTTGTCTCCAGCTTCTGGCTATCACAAATAAGGCTACTATGAACATAGAGGAACACCTGCCCCTGTGGCATGGTAGGGCATCTCTTGAGTATTTTCCCAAGAGTGGTATAGCTGGTTCTTCAGGTAGATCTATTTCCAATTTTCTGAGGAACCTCCAGACTGATTTCCAGAGTGGTTATACCAGGTTGCAATCCCAGCAGCAATGGAGGAGTGTTCCTATTTCTCCACATCCTTGTCAACATGTACTGTCACCTGAATTTTTAATCTTAGCTACTCTGATTAGTGTAAGGTGGAAATATCAGGGTTGTTTTGATTTTCATTTCCCTGATGACTAAGGACTTTGAACATTTCTTTAAGTGTTTCTCAGACATTTTGAGATTCTTCTGTTGTGAATTCTCTGTTTAGTCCTACAAACCACTTTTAGATTGGGTTATTTGGTTTCTTGGTAGTTAGGTTCTTGAGTTCTTTATATATTTTGGACATTAGCCCTCTTTCACATGTGGGGTTAGTGAAGATATTTTTTTCCCAATTTGTAGGTTTCCAAGTTGTCCTATTAGCTATGTCCTTTGCTTTACAGAAAAATTAAAGTTTTATGAGGCCCATTTATCAATTATTGATCTTAGAGCATTAGTCATTGGGGTTCTGTTTAGGTAATTTTCCCTTGTGCCAAAGAGTTTGAGGCTCTTTCCCACTTTCATTTCTAGGGTTGTCATCTCACAGTCAAATCCTCTGATTCAAAATTTTTCCTGTCATAAAGAACTTCATAAACAAAAGTGGTAAAGAAACTGAGGAAAAGAAGGTCCAGTGACTGTCTGACTGTCTCAAATTGGGATCCAGCTCAGCAGGAGATTCTAAGGCCTGACACTATTACTGATTCTATGGCTTACAAAGAGGGGCCTATCATAACTGCCCTCCAAAAGGCCCAACAAGCAGCTGAAAGAGTCAGATGCAGATATTTATACACAACCAATAGACAGAAGCTGGTGACCCCTGTGGTTGAATCAGGGGAAAGCTGGAAAAATCTGAGGAGGAATGGACTCTAGAGGAAAACCAATGGTCTCAACTAACCTGGACACCCGGGTTCTCTCAGATACTAAGCCACCAATCAGGAAGCACACACCAGATGATATGAGGCCTCAACACATACACAGCAAAGAACTGACAGATCTGGTCTCAGTTAGAGAAGATACACCTAACCCTCAAGAGACTTGGAGTTCCAGGGAGTGGGGAGGTTTGATGTAGTGAGGTGGTGGGTTGGGGACACACTCTTGGAGGTAGGTAGAGGAAATGTGGGATGTCAAACAGTCAGAGGGTAGACATGGAGGGGGATAAAGTCTGGACAGTAAAAAAAGATTAAGGAATAAAATTTTTTAAAAAAAGCAGTTAACACACTTTCTTTTGTTGTTGTTGTTGATCAGATAACCCAAATAACACTTTAATTTTATGATCTTTCTAAATAACAGACAATTCCATCCAAAATAATCTTCCAGATGACTGAAACAAACAATGTCCTAGATGTTTTGGATATAACTCTTTCCAATGCACATATTTCTGATTCTTGAATGAGTACAAAAGATTGATGATAATCTAATCTTGATAAGCCAGAGACTATAGAAATCTGTTTTGCTCTGGTCTTTTATGCACAGATAGCTTTAAGTAGCTAAGCTAGATAGGACTGTACATTCCAATACTCAGTGCTTACATATTATATTTTTTGTAAAATAAAATTTATATCAAATATAAATGAAAAACAAATGTTTACCATTTCTTTCCTTTTGGGTGATTTTGAGCTGTTACATTTTAAATTCACTTAGGTATAAACATTCCTTGTGTTACTCAAACATCTAAGACATTATGTTTTAAAATGTGACACACAAAGGTGAGGCTTGGCTAATGCTATGTCTTAAATTAGGATGTATAAATACTAATGATGTACGATCATGATGGCGAATAAACTGATTATACATTTTTTAGCACCTCGAATGCCATTTGTATTTTTTATTGTTATGTGTTAGACTTTTTTTAGATGTAACTGAGTCTTAAGTAACAATTTACTAATTTGGTTTATGATAGAGCAAAAGAATATTGATGTTAGGGATCTACAACAGTGCCCATAAAACTTGTGTAGAAACTTTTGTCTTCACTTATGGAAGTGTTTGGTGTTTCCTTTAGGAAAGAAAAGGAAAATTCAATTAATTGGTTGCCATGTGTTTGCACACTAAAAAGTATGCTGTGAGTTAATGAACATTTGCACATCACATGATAATCAATCAAAAACATACAAAGGCTACAAATACAGATAGGATCAAAGCTGAGTCTGATTTCAAAATTTGTGACCCCATGAATCTTCTTTGATCACTGTATGACAGTGATCAATTAGGAGGCATAGTGATAGTTCTGGAAGTAAAGTGTTTGCCTCACAACCATGAGAACTCAAGTTCAAACCCTACTACCTAGGTACAAAGTTAGACATGGTAGTTCATATATGCAGCTACACAGAGAAGATGGAGTCACTGGCTCACAGATTCTCAAACTCCAGGTCCCATAAGGCAAACCTGTTTCACAATAAGTAAATGAATGAGGTGAAGTGTCAGGAGAGATTCGGAGGTCATCAACTTACCTCAGGATAATCTTTTGGCCACTATATGCACATGTTAGCACATATATCTGTGAACAAATATACAACATACATATATAAAAAAAGAAGATGGAAATATAAATATCAGCTAGAAGTAAAAGGTATTAAAGATTAAGGTTTCTAAGTTGCTTTATTTTAATGGATCATTAGTGCATAACTTAGTATATCCATTGCTATAAAAAGACACCATGACCAAGGCAACTTTTAAAAAGGCAAACATTTAATACGGAGTGGCTTAGAGTTTTATAGCAGTGTGTAGGTAGACATGGTGCTGAAGAAGAAACTGACAGTTCTATATCATGAAAAAGGCAGGCAGGAGAATATCAGGTACCAGGCAGCTAGCAGGAAGATCTCATAGTCTTCACCCAAAGTAACACACTTGCTCCCAAGGGTCAAACCTAGTTCAGCAAGGCCAAAACTCTTAATTGTGCCATTCCTTGGGCCAATAATATTCAAACCACCACAGTGCAGTAGCAATTACTATTACTGAATATATTAACTACCTTGACTTTTTTTAAAAAAATGAATTAAAACCTATTGTTCTGGGGAAAGCATTTTATAACCTGCATTTAAAAAAAAGTTTTCCTGCTTTGGGCTAGGGCAGACACAGAGTTGTTCTGCTCTTGTGGAGATACGGAATCCTCAGCCATCCTAGAGGACCCACTGCACTCAGAGCAGCTGGTAAGAATTCCATCTCACTCCCTAAGCACCAGAGATACATCTGGGAACCAGAGATATTCAGGACACACCAGCTACCCAAACCCTGCCCCTGCTGAATACCACTTCCCTTCTGCCCCTGCCTGGTCCTTTGGGCTGGGGCAGACACAGAGTTGGTCTGCTCTTGTGGAGATACTGAATCCTCAGCCATCCTAGAGGAGCCACTGCACTCAGAGCAGCCGAGGAACTACTGCACTCAGAGCAGCAGAAACCAAGGAGGTTTGCACTTGGGAGATATCATATCCTGAGCCATCCTAGAGGAACCACTGCACCCAGAGCAGACAGATTTCCAGATCCAAGAGATGGCCTGAGTCCCAGGAGTTCTTCCACCCAGAAGATTAGGATCATAAGATCACAGAGACATCTGGACTCTGAGGAGCTCTGCCACAAGCAAGATAACTGGAAATACAGACTCCAGTCTTATACAGTGAGGACAGGTAACACTAGAGTTAACCAGATGGCGAAAGTCAAGCACAAGAACATAAGCAACAGAAACCAATGATTCTTGGCATGATCAGTAACCATTTCTAGCAATATAACAAGCCCTGGACACCCCATCACACCAGAAAAGCAGGATTCAGAATTAAAATCACTTCCCATGATGATGATAGAGGATTATAAGAAGGACACAAGTTACTCCCTTAAAGAAATACAGGAGAGTACAAGTAAACAGGTAGAAGCCCTTAAAGAGGAATCACAGAAATCCCTTAAAGAAATACAAGAAAACACAAAGGAGGAAATAAACAAAATATTCAGGATCTGAAAATGGAAATAGAAACAATAAAGAAAGCTTAAAGGGAGACAATCATGGAGATAGAAAACCTAAGAAAGTGATCAGGAGTCATAGACATCACCAACCGAATACAAGAGATAGAAGAGAGAATCTCAAATGCAGAAGATACGGTGGAAAATATTGACACAGTTGTCAAAGAAAATGCAAAATGCAAAAAACTCCTAACTGAAAACATCCAGGAAATCCACGACTGAGAAGACCAAACCTAAGGATAATAGATATAGATGAGAGTGAAGATTCCCAACTTAAAGGGCCAGTAAATATCTTCAACAAAATTATTGAGGAAAACTTCCCTAACCTAAAGAACACGGTGCCCATAAACATACAAGAAGCCTACAGAACACCAAATAGACAAGACCAGAAAAGAAATATCTCCCGTCACATAATAATGAAAACATCAGATGAACAAAACAAAGAAAAAATACTAAAAGCAGTAAGGGAAAAAGGTCAAGTAACATATAAAGGCAGACCTATAAGAATTACACCAGACTTCTCACCAGAGACTATAAAAGCCAGAAGAGCCTGGACTAACATCACACAGACCCTAAGAGAACACAATTGCCAGCCCAGATTACTATACCCAGCAAAACTCTCAATCACTATAGATGGTGAAACCTAGATATTTCATGACAAAACCAAATTTGCCCAGTATCTTCCCACAAACCCAGCACTTCAAAGGATAATTGATGAAAATGCCAACACAAGGAGGGAAACTACAACCTAGAAAAAGCAAGGAAGTAATCTTCCAAAAAACCCCAAAAGAAGATAACTATACAAACATAATTCTACCTCTAATAATAAAAATAACAGGAAGACACAATCATTTTTCCTTAATATCTCTTAACATCAATGGTCTCAATTCCCCAATAAAAAGACACAGACTATCAGACTGGATACACAAACAAGACCCAGAATTTTGCAGCATACAACAAACGCACCTCAGGGACAAAGACAGACACTTACTCAGAATAAAAGGGTGGAAAACAATTTTCCAAGCCAATGGTCCCAAGAAACAAGCTGGAGTAGCCATTCTAATATCAAATAAAATCAGCTTTCATCCAAAATTAATCAAAAAAGATAAGGAAGGACACTTCATACTCATTAAAGGAAAAATCTACCAAGGTGAACTCTCAATTCTGAACATCTATGCTCCAAATGCAAGGGCACCTACACACATAAAAGAAACTTTACTAAAGCTCAAAACACACATTATACCTCACACAATAATAGTGGGGGATTTCAACACCCCACTCTCAGCAATGGACAGATCATGGAAACAGAAACTAAACCAAGACATGTTGACATTAACAGAAGTTATGAACCAAATGGACTTAACAGACATCTATAGAACATTTCATCCTAAAACAAAAGAATATACCTTTTTCTCAGCACCTCATGGTACCTTCTCCAAAATAGACCAAATAATTGGTCATAAAACAGGCCTCTACAGATACAAAAAGATTGAAATAATCCCTTGCATCTTATCAGATCACCTTGGACTAAGACTGGTCTTTAATAATGACAAAACCAATGGAAAACCCACGTACACATGGAAACTGAACAACTCTCTACTCAATGATGACTTGGTCAAGGAAGAAATAAAGAAAGATATTAAAGACTTTTTAGAATTCAAAGAAAATGAGGACACATCATACCAAAAGTTGTGGGACTCCATGAAGGCAGTGCTAAGAGGAAAACTCATAGCTCTAAGTGCCTACAAAAAGAAACTGGAGAGAGCACACACTAACAACTTGACTGCACAACTAAAAGCTCTAGAACAAAAAGAAGCAAATACACCCAGGAGGAGTAGAAGGCAGGAAATAATCAAACTCAGGGCTGAAATCAACAAAATAGAAACAGAAAGAACAATACAAAATATCAACAAAACCAGGAGCTTGTTCTTTGAGAAAATCAACAAGATAGATAAACCTTTAGCCAGATTAACCAGAGGGCACAGAGACAGTATCCAAATTAATAAAATCAGAACTGAAAAGGGAGACATAACAACAGAAGCTGAAGAAATTCAAAAAATCACCAGATCCTACTACAAAGGCCTCTACTCAACAAAACTGGAAAACCCGGATGAAATGGAAAACTTCCTAGACAGATACAAGGTACCAAAGTTAAATAAGGAGCAGATAAACCATCTAAATAGTCCCATAACTCCTAAGGAAATAGCAGCAGTCCTTGAAATTCTCCCCACTAAAAAAAGCCCAGGACCAGATGGCTTTAGTGCTGAGTTCTATCAGACCTTCAAGGAAGACCTAATATCAATTCTTTTCAAAATATTCCACAAAATAGAAACAGAAGGAACACTACCCAATTCGTTCAATGAAACTACAATTACACTCATACCCAAACCCTGCAAAGACCCGACAAAGAAAGAGAGAGAACTTCAGACCAATCTCTCTTATGAACATCAATTCAAAAATACTCAATAAAATTCTAGCAAACTGAATCCAAGAACATATCAATACAATCATCCATCATGATCAAGTAGGTTTTATCCCAGGAACGCAGGGATGGTTCAATATTCAGAAATCCATCAAAGCAATCCACTATATAAACAAACTCAAAGAAAAAAACACATGCTCATCTCACTAGATGCTGAGAAAGCATTTGACAAAATTCAACATCCCTTCATGATAAATGTCTTGGAAAGATCAGGAATTCAAGGCCCCTACCTAAACATAGTAAAAGCAATTTAAAGCTAACCAGTAGCCAACATCAAACTAAATGGAGAGAAACTTGAAGCAATCCCATTAAGATTAGAGACTAGACAAAGCTGCCCACTCTCCCCATTCCAATTCAATATAGTACTGGAAGTCCTAGCCAGAGCAATTAGACAACAAAACAAAGTCCAAGGGATACAAATAGGAAAGGAAGAAATCAAAATATCACTATTTGCAGATGATATGATAGTATACTTAAGTGACCCCCAAACTTCCACAAGAGAACTCCTAAACCTGATAAACAACTTTAGCAAAGTGGCTGGTTATAAAATTAACTCAAACAAATCAGTAGCCTTCCTCTACATGAAAGATAAACAGACTGAAAAAGAAATTAGGGAAATGACACCCTTCACAATAGTTGCAAATAATATAAAATACCTTGATGTGAATCTAACCAAGCAAGTGAAAGACCTGTATGACAAGAACTTCAAGTCCCTGAAGAAAGAAATCGAAGAAGTTCTCAGAAGATAGAAAGATCTCCTATGCTCATGGATTGGCAGGATTAATATAATAAAAATGGCCATCTTGGCAAAAGCATTCTACAGATTCAATGCAATTCCTATGAAAATCCCAACTCAGTTCTTCACAGAGATAGAAAAGGAAATTCTCAAATTTATATGGAATAACAAAAAACCCAGGATAGCGAAAACTATTCTCAACAATAAAAGAACTTCTGGAGGAATCACCATCCCTGACCTCAAGCTGAACTACAGAGCAATAGAGATAAAAACTACTTGGTACAGAGACAGGCAGGAAGGTCAATGGAATAGAATTGAAGACCCAGAAATGAACCCATACACCTATGATCACTTGATATTTGACATAGGAGCTAAAACTGTCCAGTGGAAAAAGGACACCATTTTCAACAAATGGTGCTGGTTCAACCGGAGGACAACATGTAGAAGAATGAAAATTGATCCATTCTTATCTCCTTGTACAAAGCTCAAGTCTAAGTGGATAAAGAACCTCTACATAAAACCAGATACACTGAAACTTATAGAAGAGAAAGTGGGAAAGAGCCTCGAATACTTGGCCACAGGGGAAAAGTTCCTGAACAGAACACCAATGGCATATGCTCTAAGATCAAGAATTGACAAATGGGACTTCATAAAATTGCCAAGTTTTTGTAAGTGAAAGGACACTGTCAATAGGACAAAATGACAAACAACAAATGTGGAAAAGATCTTTACCAATCCTACATCCAATAGAGGGCTAATATCCAATTTATGCAAAGAACTCAAAAAATTAGATCCAGACAACCAAATAACCCTATTTAATATAGAGTAAAGTGCTAACAACCCTGAGATTCCATCTCACACCAGTCAGAATGGCTAAGATTAAAAACTCAGGTGATAGTAGATGCTGGTGAGGGCGTGGAAAAAGAGGAACACTCCTCCATTGTTGGTGGGACTGCAAGATGATGCAACCACTTTGGAAATCAGTGTGGCTGTTCCTCAGAAAATTGGACATAGCATTACCTGAAGATCCAGCTATACCACTGCTAGGCATATACCCAGAAGATGCTCGGACATATAACAAGGATATATGCTCATCTATGTTCATAGCAGCCTTATTTATAATAGCCAGGAGCTGGAAAGAACCCAGATGTCCTTCAACTGAGGAATGGATTCAAATATGTGGTATATTTACACAATGGAGTATTACTCAGCTATTAAAAACAATGAATTTGAGAGTTTCCTAGGTAAATGGATGGAACTAGAAATTATTACCCTGAGTGAAGTAAGCCAATCACAAAAGAACACACATGATATTCACTCACTGATTATTGAATATTAGCCAAGAACCTTGAAATGTCCAAGATACAACTCACAGGCCACATGAAGCTCATGAAGAAGGAAGACCAAGTTGGGGTGATTCGGTCCTTCTTAGAAGGAGCTACAAAATACTCAAGGGAGCAAATGTAGAGACAAAGTGAGGGACAGAAACTGAAGGAGGGGCCATCTGAAGACCATTCCACCTGAGCATCCGTCCCATGTGCAGTCACCAAAGGGAGATGCTGATGTGGAAATCAGGAAGTACATGCTATTAAGAGCCTGATATGGATGTCTCCTCAGAAGTCTTCAAGATTCTGACATATTCAGAGGTAGACGCTCAAAACTAGCCATTGAACTGATAATGGGGTTCCCAATGGAGGAGTTAGAGTGAAGTCCATTGGAGCTGAAAGGGTTTGTGGTACCATGAGGAGAGCAACAATACCAACCAACCACAGCTCCCAGGGTCTAAACCACCAGCCTGGGAGCACTTAGCGAGGGATCCAGGGCTTCAGCTGAATATGTAAGAGTGGAGGGCCCTGATGGGCATAGGTGGAAGAAGAGAACCTTGACCTCATGAAGGCTGGACGCCCCAGGGGGTGGGAATTTTGAGGGTGGGGAGGTGGGAGTGGGGGAGTAGGCAGGGGTTACATCCGCAGAGAAGAAGGAGGAGGGATGAGAGGATAGGGGGTTCCTGCGTGGGTTGGGGATGGGGCAAGGGAACAACATATGAAATGTAAATAAAACATCCAATAAAAAAATAAAATAAAAAGTTTTCCTTTAGTTTAAAACTATATTAAATCATTCTACTCTACAGTAATATGTAAAATTTATTGATATGCATATAACAAATAGTATTTTAAAACAAAACAAAATTAGTTATCATCTAGAAAGAGTCAGTAATCTGGCGTATTTTGTAGAAGGAAAGTTAACTCCGTAAATGTTGAAAGGATTACAATAATATTTCTTTAATGTAATATTGAAAATCACATCACAACACATAAATTATTAAACATAACAGTGCCATTAATGTGTTGTATGTGATGTTATGAACATTGATTACAATAATCAAGGGAAGAAATTACACATTTTCTATAATTCTGATAAAAGAAACTCAAGCATTCTTGCTAAGAGATAAGATAATAGTGGATGTTGACATCTGCTCCCAACCCCAGAATACAAAGAAAAATAACTCAGAAAATAACACAGAAAAATTGACTCAGCAAGATCATGCTGACAAAGTCCCCAGTATGTTCTGTGGTTTGTTAAGGTCAGTTGGAACTGTTCTGTTTAGCTAGCCAAAATAATTTGAGTCAGATCTGACCAGGCATAACTTCCTGCACCTGCATATGGGCTCGTGTGTGTGTGTGTGTGTGTGTGTGTGTGTGTTTGTGTTTGTGTTTGTGTGTGTGTGTGTGTGTGTGTTTGTTATGTGTTTTCCCTTTATAAGTCTACCTTGAGCAATGCTTATTGCCATAGCTCAACTATGACCTTGACTGATCACTAATAAGTTGTGGTTCAGTAAGCGATCACTACCTGACTGAGACCAGTGTTTGTATGTTTTGTAAAGCCACTCTTGGAAAATAACAGTGTCATGCCTGATTGGAGTCAAATTGTAATGTCTTAGAGTTTGATAAAGGTGTTGTGACAAGATGCTCAAAATTCAATTTAATATCATAGTCAGTCCAGTCATTACTATATGATATATTTATGTTTTTCTCATATTGTTCCTCTTTTTGTCCATAATTGTAAAGGTAATAGAAAAAACTTTTTTATTTCCTGCTTGTTTTCAATGTATAGTTTATTCACAGAAACTATGTAGTATATCCCTGGTTCAAACTAGGTTGACAGTGTTCAGTGAGGGTGTGTGCCATAGGGACTGATTTTTAGGGGCAAAAATACCTACGGCATATTTGTATGCTACATGGGGCATTTTCAACAGTCACATAACTTACTGTACTAATAATTCAACCCTTAGAATTAGCATCAGAACTGCCTTGTCTGCAGACTTGAAACCCCAGGGAAGGGGATGTGGGAAAGGGTAAGTGAGATAATGGAAGTGGTGGGTGGGTGACAGGGGTGACCAGGGTGTTTGGAGGAGTACCCTGTCAGAGGCAACACCCTGACCAAGACAACTTTTATAAAGGATAACATTTATTTGAGCCTGGCTTGCAGTTTCAGAGTCAATTAACATCATGGCAGGAAGCATAGCAGCATCGAGGCAGACATGGTGTTGAAAAAGGACATGAGATTTCTAATTCAACAAGACAGAAAGTAGACTGGTATCAGTAGGCATCTAGGAAAAAGCTTGCTATCACATTGCTGTCACATTCTACTCCTTAGTAAAGGAGTAGAACTTCAAAGCCCAATCACACAGTGACATATTTCTTCCAACAAGGCTACACTTCCCAACATTAACACTCCCTATGGGTCAAGAATATTCAAATTTGAGTTAAAAGATGGCATGAACATCAGAAAATATTTTGAACTTTAGACTTTTAAATATTAATGAGAATGTATAGGTTATGGGGATTTTTGATGTTGAACTAAATATATTTTGGATTATTCTATGACTAGGTATGGCTACAAAAGATTCATGTGTTTGAACAAGCCTATGAGGGACCATGTGTCCCTGGATGCTGGCATCCTTTCTACCATGGTGATAATGTATTCTGAAACTGTAAGCCAGCCCTAATTACATTTTGTCAGTTGTAAGATTTGCTTTGGTCATGGGTGTCTCTTCACTGCAATTAAATCCTAAGGAATTCTCCAAGTCTGTTGGGAAGAGATTGAACAAACTGTCCAGCCAGAAACCAGATAGCATTTGCTGTAACTAGCAGACCATGAAAAACTGACTTTCAAAAACTAAAGGAAAGAATGAGAAAATTAACAATGTCAAGAACAGTGGCAAGTTTATTCACACTATAAATAGGTGTAGCATAAACACTGAGCATGAGGATTAGGGAAGAGGCTTAGTAAGAAAAGTGTGTCCCATGGAAACATGAAAACCTGAGTTCAAATGGTCTGTAAAACCTGTGTACTGCATTGTATATGTGAAATCCCTGCAATGAAGAAGAAGACACAAATGGATCTATGATGTTCACTGTCCAGCCAGCCTAGACATGAGTTCCAGGCTTGTGAGTTCCTGTCTTATTAAACAATCTTCTACCCTAAACTGTAGCCCTATATACAACCATAACACTTACTCCCTAGCCCAACATATACATTATATACACACTCATGCACACATACAAACAAAATAAGCAATATTAAGATATTGAGTTTGACATACTTAGAAAACACAGCAAAACACAACAGACAGAGAAAAATAAAACAGTATTCTAAGATAGAAAATGTCTGCTAAAATCAGCTTTGAGTTACAAATGCCAATAGAGTCTCATCTAATGGAAATTTTAAATCTTTTACTGTATTTTGGGTGTCTGGGAAGAAGAACAGTTAATATTTCAATTTAGAGTCATTTGTAGAGATACTGGTAGTATAGATAAAATTTAATAGTTTCACAGCTATAGAAAATTTAGCCTTAATTAAGAGAATCATGTCTTTTATGCAGAAACTTTTGCATAGAGGTATGCTGAGCTGATTAGAATTAATTTGCTTTAAATATTTTTTCACTGAGATTTCTGCTGTGAACAGCCAAGCAGACTGTTTATGGTACATGGTTTAAAAATAATACCCCTATAACTGAGATTAGGATTGTTTTGTTTTCACTTTCCTTAAACTTTAGCAACCACAGTTTGTATACAAACTTGTATCTGAGAAGAGATGTCAATATAGCCAAAGTTTCAGTTCTGAGTATATTGGAAAACAAGAGATGAATAAATTTGAGAGTAAAAGGGAAATATCTTGTGAGTGTAGTTATAACTACCATAATCATTGCAAAAACAATAAAAGGAAACATGTACTTCATGTATCATTTAAATAATTTTGACACTGAATCCTTAATTGCCGAAATTAGAAGCAGAAGAGCTGGACAAGAGTTAAAAGAGATGTTAGTATAGCATGGGAAAATGCCACCTAGCCTAGCATGAATCTGCAGCAATCATGGCAATTGTGGAGTTAACAATGGGTATTTGTGTTCCCTGGATATCACACAATAGTTAATCCAACTCACAGTTTATTATTTCTTTTCTAACTTTATGTACGTGTATGTGTTCATGTTTGTTTCTGTGCATATATGTGCATGGGAGTTTAAAGTCCAGAGGTCAATCTCAGGTATAATTCGGTAAGGGCAGTCTATGAAGGTTTTGAGAAAGGTTTTAGATTGCTACCTATGGGGCTGTCAGCTGTCAGTCTGACATGTTTTTTTGTTTCCTCTGTGACTTAGTCTTGTGTAATTACATTTTAGGAGTTGACCCATGCTTCAAGTTATTCAGAGTGACAGAAGTTGTTCTTCTTGCTCACTGGTGTTGTGGATTTTTTTAATTGCTTATATTATGTTAATTGAGTTCCCAAATTACTTGGAAATTTTCATGTCTGCAGACAAACAAAGTTGCAGGCAGGAATTGGCTGAGCAGGGAGGCAGAAGATGGACTTTAGATTGCCCGAACAAGAGAACCACAGGAAGAACAAGGATATGAGAATTTTCTTGGTAGTGAAGCAGGTGTATTAGGCTTGGGAGCTGTGATAGAGAATCATGCAGCCATGTAAGAGCCAGGGAAGAGTGACCCCAGGGGACCCTCCAATGTTTGGATCTGGGATAACAAAGATGGAACTTAGATTTTAGTAAGTAATAATTCAGAAGTATCTAAGGGGAGGCATTAGCAATGTGAAAGTTTTTTAGTGCCCCAGACATTAAGCTGCTTAGAACACACAAGGCTGTGTGTGTGTGTGTGTGTGTGTCTGTCTGTCTGTCTGTCTGTCTGTCTGTCTGTCTTTTATTCAAGAATCCAGAGCCTTTTGTCAAAAGGTGAGCAATACACTGCTGCCATCAGGGCAATTTGAAATCACTAGACAATGCATCAGATGGCACTCAATGTAGGGCTTGAACTAATTATTACTCATTAATTGGATATTTTTGAAGTCAAAATCTGATCCATGTCATTAGATTAGGAGGTGAGGAGTACTGGTTTCGTAGCAGAGCTTTGGGTTTTGCCTGAGCCAGGTGGTTCCTCACCAAGCCATGTAGCTTTTGAACTAGAGCAAAGGGTATTCTAATTGGTGTGCATTATTCTGGGTTTTGTGGCTTAAGGATGAGACAAACCCAGGCTTATCAGAACAAAGCTGGGTACTAAGGATTTAACTAGGCCCTTCTCAAAGACTTTATACTGTTTCAGAGAGTTTGAACTTGGAGGTGCTGGGAGCCCCTGCTATGCAAAGAGAGAGGGTGCTCAGAAGACAGGGAGAAGCAGTCAATAGAAGCTGATTAAGCTTCCAACAGTCAATAAGCAAATGACTGAAATAGAAGAAATTTATTTATTTTTTTATTTTTAAGGATAGAAGAGAGTATAATGATAATTGTTTAAGTGTTTTTACATATACATGGAATAAAGGAATTCAGGCTTTTGATGTCAAATCTAGGAAACAGAGGCACAGACATAGAGAGAATAGAATGTTTTAGAAAAATGCATTTAAAAAATTTTTAAAACATCTATGCCAGGGCAGAACTTGGGCTCTTTGAAAGTGGTCTGCAAGGGAATTCTTGGATTGCTTAGCCTTGTACGACAAATTAAAACCCTGGAAATAGGCTTATACAGCATGTAGATGGAATTTAATTGAAGTTAAATCCATATAAAAGGATATTAATTCAAATTATATTAAAAGAAGGGATATATATATATGTTATGTATATAACAACAGAAATATTAATCTCAATAGAAGGAAGAATGAATGAAAAAAATGCATTAAAAGAAATTTGAAAAGCAGGCTATACCAGGGCAGCAATCAGGTTCTATGAACATGGTAAACATGGGAAATATGGAATTGCTTAGTCTTGTATGACAAATTATAATAGTCTCAAATAGGCTCATAAAGAAAAATAGAATGGAATTTAATTGAAGTTAAATGCATAGGAAAAGATAGGAAGTTGAATAGGATAGGGTATTAATTTTGCAGAAGGGAGAAATTAAGTATACTTAGAAGAGTAAATAAATTAAGGCTTTTGATCTTAAATTGTAGGTCAAGAATAGGGGTTAGGGAGAATATCCTTATCTCAGACAAAGAGTAGAAACTTTGGCTTTGATCTCATGTAAGAACAAGGCAGAAGATAGTATAGGAGCCCTGTCTCGATGGATAATATTTTTGTTGTTTGCATTAATTGCTTTCAATTGTTTTAATTATCAAAATGTATGTGGGTTATGATATTAAAAATCCTTTGAGAGAGGGGTCCAAATAGAGCAGTCTTGAGGAGAAAAGAAATTTCTAATTTGAATAAATCTGTACCTTTGATGATTTCAGGTTATTGGACCAAGGACATGCTATTTTGGGAGAGATGTTCTGTAATTGTGTTAATAGGAAAGAAGAAAAGTCTTTGAACCCCTTCCAGGGTGATATGGGTCAAATATGATAAAAGAATACTCACAAAAGATCTTGGCTACCATCAGAGAAGACAAATTAGAGAAGATTATAAACAGGGTAGATAACTTCATTTGCTTATTCCTTGCCAAGTGTGAAGATCCTATAAGCATAATTTATTAATGAAATCTTTGTTCATTCCATCAAAAGCATGTTTTCCCTATTTATGCTAATAAACTCATGGTACTCCTTTTGCTGTTTTAAGATGTTCACAGGATAGCGTTTTCATCCTGTTCATATTCAGTGACTTAGACAGTGACTTCTGTAGTTGACTCAGTTTTAATGTCTATGACTGTTACATTTTGGGTTTGTTCTCTGATCAACTGTTATTTTTATTGTTAGTCAATGTCCTCATTCAAAAGTCTGTTTTTATAAATAAAATTTTTTTTGAGTTCCTTTCTGGGAAAGAAAGCTCAACAAAGCTCCACACTGCCCTAGACTGTGTAAAGTCAGTACTCAGTTGCCAATCACAACACGCACGGCAAATTGCAAGAGTGACTTAAATCTTATGAGAAACCTGGATGGTCTGTTCAATCTCTTTATCTCAGCATTTCCATAGAGGACTTACAGGCTATGTCCATCTGCAGCATCTTCATGCACACAACTCTCACTGGAGCCAACTTCTTTCTTC
This sequence comes from Grammomys surdaster, assembly GCF_004785775.1. NCBI lineage: Eukaryota > Metazoa > Chordata > Mammalia > Rodentia > Muridae > Grammomys > Grammomys surdaster. The sequence continues at coordinate 4,451,815 of NW_021605506.1, forward strand.
TCACATATAGTGAATAGGCTCTTTCAGAAATCAGTCTTAAATGAAGAATATCTATTGGCAAAGAAGTTGACCACAGTCCCCACCTCATTGACTAACTAAGCACATTGTATTTCCTAATATAACTTTCTCAGGACTATCCTTGGGACTTCTCCAACATCTGTCTAATTCAGAAATTAAGGAAAATGGTGTCTCTAAGTCTCATTAGGTTTTATAAGTGACCTTGGAACCATTTCTTCATGGTGCCATAGAAAAGCTCTGTTCCATCATCTCTCACAATGGAACTTTAAAAGTACAAAGTTTAGACTCTCTGGGATCTTTAAGCTTTCTTTCATATCTCTTTGGTGATGCTACTTGTCAGTATAACAATACTTGTCTAAAAGATGATCCATCTCTGTCTCTCTATCAAAACCCATTCTCCCAAAAAACCTAAAACATACCCTGTGTTGGATCTACTCTGTGTAATTGAAGGACTGAACAACACGGGAGTTTTTTCTCTAATTCTTTTACTCTTTGTTGATATGTAGTTGATGTCTGTGTGGGGTGGCCACATTGCTGATCTATACTCTCCTGAATTCACACATAATTTTACTATATATCATGAAGATAGTTTCATAAAATCTGGAAAGGAGCTCACTCATATTGAACAGCAGTATTGAAGGCAAAAGTTGTGTAGACCCACATGCTGAAGAAGATGCCACTCTATACATGGTTCCAACATTACTGAAATAAATTTTTTGAGAAGTTATTTATAGATCTTGTCTTCTAGTTGTCTTTTAAATACACATTTTACACTATGATATAACAAATCTATACTATTTCAGAAAAATTTGGTTGTTACTAAATGTGGGACTATGAGGGTAATTGATGATGATGAAGGTATTGTCAATGGTTTTTAAATCACTAAAATTTCATCACAAATTGTAAATTTATAATAACACATACTACCTGCAAATACTGGCTTAGTTTCATAACAAAATCCTTGATTTACATTTCTTTCCTGTTGGAAGTGTCAGAGATACAATGGAGAGATAAAGATGGAGTTGGAGCTTTGCTTGGCACACATAAGCCCTTAACCCTCTCTAAGGCTAGTCCTCATACTGTTCTGTCTGCAGTGATCCTTACTGATGTATTAGCCCTTAGAGACTCCTAAGAATTCAGAGAGTCAGTGACCAGCTCCAGAGTTAATATCTTCAGGTGAATCTTTTCTGTCAACAGTAAAGTGATCATTGTGCTATATTGTTGAGAATTTAGCCCATTGGAGTTCAGAGTTCATGCTTTTGAGACATGCCACAGAAACTAACTTTCTCCTTGGATTAGCTCTGCAAGCTTCTTGATCTCTGACCAGAACAAAACATTGGAAGATAAATAAGCTCAGGGAGTATTTCACTGAACAGATCCAGACTCATCCAAAACAAAATAACATTAGTGTAGAGGGTGCCAGTGACTAGCTCTGCTTGTCTGCTAGGTATTAGCAGCTGTGATTTACATGTAAGAAGGGGTGATCAACCCAGTCATTGTGTTGGTTAGAGGTTCTCTACCTTGCTTGGTGAAACAAGTATTCTTATGCAAATATGTCCACATAGAAACCTATGAAATTATATAATTATTATAGCTCACTGATTATCTAGTTAGCCTCTGTGATGTCTCTGTCTTTGCCGCCTTAGTTCTGGGATTAGAAGCATGTCCCAGCACACAAAACATTTTATGTGAATTCTGAGCTCCATCCTAAGTCCACATGATTGCATTATCTCCTATATAACCAAGGAAAATGGAGATGAACCCAGAGTATCAAATCAATTTCTAAATAAAATGAAGGTGATAACATTTATATTATAAAGCTTAGTGTTTTCCCTCATGCCTACATGGTTTAGAAATAACATCTAAAAAAAGAAAAAATTGAAAGAAGAATGTGGAGAAATTACCCAAGCTGCACTGATAAAATAAACTGGTTAAGGATACTGGAAAGATTGTTAAAAAGCAGGCATCTCTCTTGTATAAAAACTAGATTCAGTTCCCAGACTTCACTTTAGATGGGGCAATATTTCTCATAACTTAGCTTCAAGGACTCCAATGTCCTGTTTTGCATTCTGTAGCCACCTGCGTTCTTATACACATATACTCACATAGATACATATAAAATTATGTAATTAGAAATATTAAAAATCAATATATCAATGAACTGTTTTTGCTGCACTTTTTTAAACTAGTAAGCCTTGATGTCTGTTTTGTAATTACACTGGACTTTTACTTTTGTACCATTTTATTACTATCATGATGTTCAATAATTACATGCTCTTGACCTGAATCTTTGCATTGCTATAAAAAGGGGAAGGGATTGAATAATTTGCCTAAACAATGGTTTCAGAAGCTGGCCTGTACCAGACTGCTAGGTCTGGTCTTTGAAGCCAATGATATGTTTTGTTTTTCCATTTATAAGTAATATCTTGTCATGTGATCTCATCCTGGACCTATACAAAGTTGTTTCTGTCCTTCCAATATATTTTCCCAGCTAATGAGCATTCATCCTTTGTACTCTCAAGAAGAGGTAACAAAGTATCATTTCTCACTAAATAAATTGAACCAGATTTTGAGGCAGAATTATTTTATTTTGTTTTATTTTGTTTTAATCACTGTGTGATGGTACCTAAAAAGAAATCTCCCTACAGGAACTTCTCAGCACCATTTTAAAAGATATTTTCTAGTTTTAATTAAAGTTAAGATTATAGTTCAAGATTTCTATTTGAATGCAACTCTTTGACAAAAAGAAAGCTATATTGAACTTCTAAAACTTCTATTTAACATTAAAAGTTTCTATATCTTTCAAGTTCTCTTTAGCATAAATACTTAAATTTGCACTGGAATGTCTTCCATGTTTTCTAATATTTCATAAAAGCATAAATTTTGTGTTTCTATGTGTACATCTCTATGCTGTCTACATATGGGAAGGCAAAAATTTGTGGTTTAGTGCTCCTGCATATGTGTGCTCATGCATGTGAAGACCAAATATTGGCATTTATTTTCTTCTTCTATCATTTTCTATGTAATTTAATGATGCAGAATCTCTAACTTGAACCCAGAACCTGTTTTCTTCCGTATCTCTACCTCCCAGTGATTGACTGCACATAGTCCAAGATGTTTGCTAGGTATTTTTATGTTCCTGACATTCAAATTCAGGTCTTCATATTCAAATGGAAGATGGATACCATACTCTCTGAACCATCGTTCCATTTATGAACTTTACTTTGTTTTAAAAATAAAATTTCCAAGGGTACAGAGTTAAACAAATTTACGGATCTGTTAAATGTTTCAAGACATTAATTTTCGAATATTATTTTTCATTACTATATGAATGCATAGGAAAAAAGATATATTTGCATATCTCTATATCTTAATGGAAAATTTGCATTGTGAAACAGAAATAAATCTGGTCTCTTAAGCTGGTCTCTACGAATAATACGCACAGAAGTGTCTCAAATATTGCCAATGCTCAAGTCCTTTTTCATGTTTAATGAAGGATTGTTAAAGTGAATCAGGGAATCAGTTTCTCAGCTTACTGAATCATATGACTTGAGTATCTCCATAGTGCCATAAATTCTAGTTTGTAATCAATATGACTTCAGATACCTCCTGGAGATTTGATGTTGTGAGACAGGAGCTCACAAAATGTTTCAAATACCAGATAGTTCTGGTCTGTGAAAAGAGTTAGCAAAGCAAAATAGCAAGTGATCAGAAGCAACAACTCTCCACAGAGGACTCCTTCTAGTGGCATTTTGTTTGGGGGAGTTTCTGTGTATTTACTTATTTGTTTGTTTGAATTAAAGATTGTTTCTTTGGTTGCCTGTTTCTTGGGAATTAAGGCTATTGTCTTGGGCATTAAGATTACTTACTTCTTGGGCATTAAGGTTACCGTCTGATGTATAACTACCTTCTCTTAGAACTCTGGTTTCAATGTGTGCTTATGTTTTCATATGTATTAACATGATTTATTGAACCTGGAAAAAGTTTAGTAGACAGCTTGCTTTGTTTGTACAAGGTGCATGTGCCCAGAGCTGATTTATGTTTATTATTATGAGATGGCCAGTTACATTTTACTTAGATATTAAATTGGTTCTATTTTAAAGTGTAATGGGCCCATCCATGCCTCTGTGTCAGAGAACAATGCTACAAGACTTCTAGCTTCTCAGAATCATGTGTCTAAAAAAGTTATAGACATTTAAAAAATGTTTGCTGGAACAATGCCCCATGACCTCTAATTCTTTGTCTTTGATTTCTTTCTATTGCTGTGATAAAATACTCTGACTGTTGTGATAAATGCAACTTAAAGATGAAAAAGTTTATTTTAGTTCCCAGTCTAGTAGGGAAGTCACAAGAGCAGTACCTGAAGTAGCAGGTACTCTCATTCACCATAATGAGTGCAAAGTAATGAATGCATTCATCCTTAGAGCTCATCTTGTTTACTCTTACATACCCCAGACCCCATAATCCAAGAATGATTTTCCCTACTTACAGGCTGGGTCTTCTAATGCCATTTAAGACAATAAAGACAATTTGCTATAATTGTGGCTATAGGACCATCTACACTTGATAATCCTTAATTGATACTCCTATCATAGGTGATTCTTCATTGTGCTATTAACAGTTCAAACTAACTACCATGCTCACCATTCCATATCCAAAGAAGAAATGACAAAGGGTGTGTCTAACACCATCACTTTTAAAAAGCAGCTTGCCTCCACCTAATTCACCTGGTGCCTTTATTCCCAGTAAGCAGCTGCCAAGTGACTTTTCACATAGTTTAAAAATTCTGGTCTTAAGAAATGTCTTAGGGGTTAACTTCATTTTCTGCTCTTTTAGAGGCCAATTTCCAATTTCCTACATTTTTTGAATCCAGCCCCAGTGGTTCCAATGCCCTGTAACTTCTGACCCTCACATAAATATATGGAAACAGGTATATATAAAATTTAAAGGTAGAATAGAACTTCCTAGAACTGGTTGAAGTAGATTCATAGATCCTTGCCTGCCAGGCTTGCCAGCTGCTCTTTTTTTTTT
>NW_021605507.1:0-4848 GCF_004785775.1 Grammomys surdaster
AAAAAAATAAAAATAAAAGGGACAAATTGTAACCAAAGAGCAAATGCTCAGCCAGAGACAGTCCCTCTTGACATCACTGACCCTGCTCATTGCAACCCTCTCAAGATTATCTTAGTGACTTCAGCCAGAATGTTCAGTTCACCTTGAAAACAGAAAGGTACAACAGGACTACTTCACCTAAGGAACTAATAAAGTATGCTAAGATTACTGGTAGAATCTCCAGCACTTCATACAATTTTTCGACTCAACCAGTTTAAGTAAAATAACTAAGGGAAGCAGATCATTATAAAGCCAGTGTTTCCCCTTGGGGAATCAAGAAATCAGTTTTGACCAGCTGTTCCCTCCATTTACATACACTGTATATGGTCATTCGATTCTCCAGAGAAGCTGGGTATCTTTGACCTTCTGACACTAAGCTCTGTGTTTGTGTCCTGTGCATTAGGAAGGCAACTGCAAGTGTTGGACCCAAAGGTACTTTCCGGGATGCGTGACAAGACTACCACTGCTCCCATCCACAGTGTATGCATCCCACTGTGCTGGCACACAGTGCAGTGTGCTCATCAACCTAGCACATTCTAATTCTTCCACTGCCCCCCCAGAGAAATTCAAATCATCATTTGTGCAATTACTATAAAAATGTTGGCAGCTGGTGTTGGTGTGGTTCTTCTTTGGAGGTGTCATCTGTCCTTGTCTTTTGTTGAGTATACTCTTTCGAGGGTCTTTAGCCATCTGGAAGGTTTTGGTCCATGGATGTTCTTATTGTAGTGGGTATTAGGAGGGGGTTGTATCTTCTTGATCCTGGTGTAGCAGTCATCTGATGGGTATCCTTAGGACGTCTGTTTCCAGACCTCCAGTTCTGTACGTTTCAGGAGCCTTAGATCAGATGGAGGTGAGTTGAGAGGTGGCAGAAGAATGGAGATCTTCCTGGGCTATCAGGCTACTAAGTAAATCTTGGCTTGGTGCAGGGTCTCAGAGAGTAGGGAAAATAGGTGGGGCAAGGGAAGATTACCTGTATGGGTCTGTAATCTGATGAAGTTACAGAAGAGGTGTGTGATTTCTTTATTGTTTCTGTTTCCATTTTTAGGTGTTGGTCTGCTTGGTTCCATTTCATCACCTTTTAAATTGCATTTTCCTGTATTTCTTCAAGTGATTTATTTGTTCTTCACTAAGGGCTTCTACCTGTTTGCCTATGTTTTTTTGTATTTCTTTAAAGGTGTTATTTTATCCTCATTAAAGGCGTTTGTAATCTTCATGAGATGCCAGTTTAGGTCATAATCTTGCTCTTCAGGTGTGTTTGGATATCCGGGGTAGGAGAACTGGGGTCTGATAATGCCAAATTACATTTTCTTCTATTGGTTATATTCTTGCATTTGTCTTTCACTATCTGTCTCGGACTGGAGAAGGCCTCTTTGGAGACTGGTGGAGCTGTGTTAGCTGGGTTACAACAGGCATCTTGGGAGTCAGGCAAGTGCTGTCTCTGGTTAGGGCAGGCCTTCAGTGTCCCTACTTAGTACAACCCTCATGTATCCTTGTGTCTCTGGTTAAGGCAGACCTCCTGGGAGTCATATTGGATTTGTGGTCTGGGACAGACATATTGATCTGCCATAATTTTAATTGGAGTTGCAGACTGGAAGAACAGTGGGGCTCAGAAAGAGCTGGATAGGTACCACATGTGCTGGTCTCTGTGGGTCCCAAATGATGTGGGTATTTAACCAATGGTCTCACCTATGTTCCTAGTTATAGAAGACCTCCTGTTAGGCAGGTAGGCTGATAGGGATGCCAGGTACAAACTGCTTTCATAACTTCAGACAGTAGAGGTCTTTCTGGTGTAAATTTATATAGAATATTGAAATTCTACTTTTTTTGTATTCCATATTAATATGGTTCAGTATATGGGGCAATGAAGCTTAGAAGGGAATATAGGACTCTTTATTACAAGCTGAATTTTATGGTTTAAAGGTTTAAAGGGGACAACTTGGAAGAATCATCATTGGCAAACCAGAGTGGCTATGTACTTTGAGTGTTATTGAAGTAATATGTCATGCCAATTATGATGCGTTGTGTGAAACATCCTATTTGTAATCAAGTAATACCAATCAGAATTTGTTTCAATTGATTAAGTGGAATGTATATTTCTTAAATAAATAAGGGTAATTACAATTGACTGAGATGCTCTTTGATTGTAATGAACAAAATGAAGTTATGTTTACTGGTGTGTAGATGTACAATGGACATCACATTACTTTGTAAATATCGGTGGTTAATCAATGTGATCTTTGTTATTGCAATCTCATTCATGAAAGAGGAAGTTTTTCCATCCATGTAGAGTGATGAGTGCAGAAACTCATAACTGCTTCAATGCTTTGTGTAAATTGTACTTCTCTGCCTTATCAAATCAAGTTTCAAGTGATTGAAGAAACAAAATTCAGCATCCGATTAATAAGAAACAAAGAGGACAAGAAAGTTTTACTAATAAATGATATCACACATTTAATGAAAGTACAATATCAATACTTCTAATATTAGTCTATGAACTGAAAATGGGATAGAGGCTATCACATATTCCACATAGTACAACATGGGATCAGATATCTGATCCCAACAAGAAATAAAAGATCAATAAAGAAGAAGGAAGCTATGGAATATTATCAGTGAAACTTTGAAGCAAAAATTTATTTTATATACACATAAAGTATTGCAGTGAATATCTTAAGATTGCCATACAACAAAATAACATAAGAAAAAAAGAAACCAAAAGTTTCCTTGATAATCAAGAAGGACACTATGGTGTGTGGTGTATATTCTTTCAACCATGTCAAGTCAATAAATGAGTTTCAGGAAAAAGAAAAAAAATATTTTTAAGAAATACTATTTGTGTTCCAAGGAACATGGAGGACATCTCTGTAGAAAACAACATGGAACCTCACCTCTAAATTTTGGCAAGAACAAATTCAACATTAACGAATGACCTGAATGTTTGACCTGTAAGCTTGATATAGTGAGTTTGGTATGGATCCCAGTTCAATGCTAATGTGCACCAAATGACTTCCAAAAGGCTGCCACAGCCAAGGATGGCATTTCTATAGCAGTCACAATAGGGTGAAGACTAGCCTCCATTCACATTCCTAATTCATTTGACATGGTATTTCCACCGAGTAATCAAAATTATAGAATATCACAACAAGACAATTTATCCCATCTATATGCCTGTAAACATACTGAAAATATTTAAATTAACAAGGCCATAATTCAACCAAAGTATGAAACAAATTCTTAGTCATAGGAACTAAGATAGTACAATAAACTCCACGGCAAAATTTTATCATAAGCCAGTGATAAACCAACGATTACAAAAACAGACTTAAAGATTCTACCCTATTCAGTATGGATATTATGGACAAAAATATAAGATAGCTCAAAAAATTGAAATCAAATTCAATGCTGTGTCATTAATTGTAATCTAACAAAGTTGCATAAACTAACATAACAGACATACTACTGTGTTGTTACAATGTAATCTAAAATGGAACTATTTCAAAACAAATACCAACTAGACATGAAAGAAAAATAAAAGGAATACATGGCATATACTAACATTAGCAATATAATTCTCTCTCACAAATGACACCTAAATTCTTTCATCCCATTGAGTAAAATATATGAAAATTTCTCAAACAACTTAATGAGGTGTGAGCAAACATCAACCAAAGAAATATTTCATCATATGGCATTGACTGCCAGGGACTGATTATCAGGCAAGAGATCAGCATAATAACTCAATGAATGCCTGAACAGGTACTGATATTGGACAGGAAGCATGTTGAATCTCTATAATTTGAGGAATTTTTGGATATAGCATAAGGACATGTTCTCCAGATGACAGGAATCACAGGAAGTTTCAGGAGATTTTGTAAACATGACTATCATACAATAGTATATGAACAACAGAGAGGATGCTCAACTCCTGACTCAATGTTGCATGTGAGAGTGTCTTTCTCTACACTAGACAATGGGAGACATAATGCTTCATGATGCAACTCAAAGTCTGAATGATATGTGACATTTATGACCTTCTCAACTCTTGTTTTACTATGGAAGCTCTGATGAAATCCATTGTGTTAATACATATTTTCCCTGGGAAGATTTATGCCATGGATAGTTACGAAATCATGATATCTGAGGATGGAGCACATGATCTTTACAACATGTTTTCAGAAATGTTTTGATCAAAAGTTTTCAGACCTCAGATGTAGAGCTTGAGGCCAGAAATTTCCCAATGTACCCAGGGAGCATGACACAAGATGAATGGAAAGGAACTGTTGAATATAATTAAGTGGATCTCTAGAGAGCACTAGCTTTAAAACAAACAAATAGGTGTAAATGTATGTGTGTGTGTGTGTGTGTGTGTGTGTGTGTCTAATGTTTGACTGCATAACAAACAGATTTCACAACTGCTCTATCTTAGATCCTAGCAGACATGAAGAACCTATGTGCTGTCACTATTTCCTTTCTCTCCTGAAGTTTTCTTTCATCTTGGGCAGTTTGACTGAACCCTTTTGCTTCTGTAGGATACAGAGTAGTGAAGATAACGATGGATATTTGAGAGGTAACTGTGGGTATTTTTCCTTATGGCAGACAAAAAACCTTATGAAAACAATTTTTTAAATGTGGATTTTAGGTAAGTCATTATTTCCTGCTTCGGTGTTATTAATTAGGAATATTTAGCTGTGCATGCAAACTATGGAGTTTTGTCCTATTTTACTATCTGTAACTTTAGGAACCTCTGAAAATTAATTATAAAGTCAATCACTATTTTAATACTTTGAAATGTGTCACAGTTTAGTTTAG
>NW_021605508.1:0-357 GCF_004785775.1 Grammomys surdaster
CTCCACCTGGATTTCTACATGTGCTTCTTCACTCTTCATATCTGTACTCAGAATTCCTAGGGTGTACAGTCCAGCATCCTTCTCAGTGACATTTTCGATCAGCAGGGATCCGTCAGTATACAATTTTTCTTTACCACTGTATGCAGGCCCAAAAGAAAAACCTGGGTTTTCATCTATTATGTATCGGCCAATCAGATGACTCCTGATCTGGGTCATCCCTTTGAACCATCCAAAGCCTAGAAGATTCTCTGGGAGATTGCGAACTTGTAGAATGACATCTTTCCCATCAGGAACAATCGGTGGCAGTGATTCAATACTGGGTTGTGCAGAGGCAGCAAGGCGCCCACAGTTCCAAAG